>NC_067248.2:188711216-189014247 GCF_019359855.2 Lolium perenne | reverse complement strand
TGTTCATGGGAGCCGCTCTTCGAAAGTCTGTTTGGCAAGGGGGTTAGAGTGCCCACTACCATTCGTTGACAACAACAAACACCTCTCAAAACTTTACTTTTATGCTCTCTATCTGATTTCAAAACTTAAAAAGCTCTAGCACATGATTTAATCCCTGCTTCCCTCTGCGAAGGGCCTTTCTTTTACTTTATGTTGAGTCAGTTTACCTACTTCCTTCCATCTTAGAAGCAAACACTTGTGTCAACTGTGCATTGATTCTTACATACTTGCTTATTTGCATTCATCATATTACTTTGTGTTGACAATTATCCATGAGATATGTATGTTGAAAGTTGAAAGCAACTGCTGAAACTTATATCTTCCTTTGTGTTGCTTCGATGCCTTTACTTTGAATTTATTGCTTTATGAGTTAACTCTTATGCAAGACTTTGGATGCTTGTCTTGAAAGTATTATTCATGAAAAGTTTTGCTATATATTATCTATTTGTTAGCAACTATAGATCATTGCCTTGAGTCACTGCATTCATCTCATATGCTTTATAATAGTATGATCAAGGTTATGTAAGTAGCATGTCACTACAGAAATTATTCTTTTTATCGTTTACCTACTCGAGGACGAGTAGGAACTAAGCTTGGGGATGCTGATACGTCTCCAACGTATCTATAATTTCTGATGTTCCATGCTTGTTTTATGATAATACCTACATGTTTTGCTCACACTTTATAATGTTTTTATGCATTTTCCGGAACTAACCTATTAACAAGATGCCGAAGTGCCAGTTCATGTTTTCTGCTGTTTTTGGTTCCAGAAAGGCTGTTCGGGCAATATTCTCGGAATTCGACGAAACAAAGACCCATTATCTTATTTTTCCCGGAAGACCCCAGAACACCGAAGGAGAGTCGGAGGCGGGCCAGGGGGCCACCACACCCAGGGCCGCGTGGGCTCCACCCTGGCCGCGCCGGCCTATGGGGAGGAGGCCCCAGGCGCCCTCCTGCGCCGCCTCTTCGCCTATATAAGCCCTTTCGACCTAAAAACGCGATACCAATTGACGAAACTCCAGAAAGACTCCAGGGGCACCGCCGCCATCGCGAAACTCCAATTCGGGGGACAGAAGTCTCTGTTCCGGCACCCTGCCGGGACGGGGAAGTGCCCCCGTAAGCCATCTCCATCGACGCCACTGCCTCCATCATGCTCCGTGAGTAGTTCCCCCATGGACTACGGGTTCTAGCAGTAGCTAGTTGGTACTCTCTCTCCCATGTACTTCAATACAATGATCTCATGAGCTGCCTTACATGATTGAGATTCATCTGATGTAATCGGTGTTGTGTTTGTTGGGATCCGATGGATGATACATTATGATTAGTCTATCTATAAAGTTTGTGAAGTTATTGTTGCTGCAATCTTGTTATGTTTAATGCTTGTCACTAGGGCCCGAGTGGCATGATCTGAGATTTAAGCTCTATACTTATTGCTTAGATTGTATCTACAAGTTGTATGCACATGTCTATGTCCGGAACCAAAGGCCCCAAAGTGACAGAAATTGGGACAACTGGAGGGGAAGGCGTAGGTATGAGGATCACATGTTTTCACCAAGTGTTAATGCTTTGCTCCGGTGCTCTATTAAAAGGAGTACCTTAATAGCCAGTAGATTCCCTTGAGGCCCAGCTGCCACCGGCTGGTAGGACAAAAGATGTTGTACAAGTTTCTCATTGCAAGCACGTATGACTATATATGGAAAACATGCCTACATGATTAATAATCTTGATGTTCTGTCTTAATGCTATTTCAATCCTATCAATTGCCCAACTGTAATTTGTTCACCCAACACTTGTCACTTGTTATTGGAGAGTTACCACTAGTGTAGATCGCTGGGAACCCCGGTCCATCTTTCATCATCATATACTCGTTCTATATGTCATTGGAAGTAGTATCAACTATTTTCTGGTGCCATTGCCTCTGTGTTACTGCTACTGCTGATGTGTTACTGTTACTATTGCTCTCATATTACTGATGCTTTCACATCACCCCTGTTACTAGTGCTTTTCCAGGTGCAGCTGAATTGACAACTCAGTTGTTAAGGCTTATAAGTATTCTTTACCTCCCCTTGTGTCGAATCAATAAATTTGGGTTTTACTTCCCTCGAAGACTGTTGCGATCCCCTATACTTGTGGGTTATCAGGATCCGACGGCGCTGGGCCGTCTTCTACCTCGCGACGCCGGGATCTGGTGACGGTGATTTCTCTCGACTCCGGGCACGGTTGCGGCGGGATTGGGCGCGTTCGACGAGGCTTTCCAAGGGCTACAATATGGTATAGGTGTTGGAGGCTGAGGTGGCGAGAAATGGGGCGGCTTTGAGTGTGGCCGCCGGCTAGCTTTCGGCTCCGGTGAGCTGCGAGGAGGGAGAAGTGAGGCGCTAGGAGGGAGGGAGTGAAGCTGCTGGGTGTTGTGGTGCTATCCAAGGCGAGTAGGGGAGTTTATATAGTGTCCAGGGAGAGGGGCGCGGCATGGCCGGCATGGTGGCGACGTCGTGGGTGCGTCGTGTGCAGGCTTCTCCGGTCAGTGCTATGGCGTCAGCAGAGAGGTAGGGTAGAGGAGGACGCGTGCACAGTGGTGGAGTCGCTGGCGTCGTGTACAGTGCATGCTAGGACATGGCCGACGTCGGCATTCCCACGTCATGGCAGCGTCCTGGCGCGGGAGAGGGTCAATGGTCGTGTCTAGTGGGTGTTCTGGAAGGAGAGAGGGATGGTGGCGCAGGGAGAGAGGCAGGGATGGAGTGTGCACGCAGGGAGAGAGAGATGTCCTCGGGTTGGTGATCAAGTACATGGCATGAGTGTTGTGGTCATCCACTTGCTCTCCTAGTCCCATGGTCGTGTCTAGCAGTTGTAAAGGGTAAAGGGCAAGGTGTGTGACAAGGTGAGAGAGAGGGAAAAAGTCCAGGGTAGGTAATGACATTGTGGTGAGCATGTGAGTGGCATGGTGTGGCATTGGGTGGTTCAAGTGGGTGCCTTGGGTCAACTCTGATATGGTAGTGTTCAGGGGAGTGAGAGACATCTATTAGACATGGTGTGCATGGTGAGAGGGGTCTAGGGTGGTCATATTTGATTTATGCAAAAGTGTGTGTGACATAGGCCATGTACTTGGCTTATCTTGGTTCATGTTGATGATGTCAAAGTTAAGTGATGTCATGGTGGGTGGTTGGAGGTACAAGGTACTATGGATGAGCTCAAAGAGAGAGAGGGTGAGGTGTGAATAGTTGTTGGAATAGTGGTTGTACTCTATGGCATTAATTTGATTATTTGCTATGGTCTCATGTGTGATGAATTTTGATCAATTTTCGTGATGGATGTGTTCTAAATGATGTTGGGCAGCAATGTGTGGCCTTGGTTTGGAATTTGGAATTGATTTGTGAAAATTTTATAATTTGGGGGAATCTAGAATTTGTGTTAAAGTTGCATTTTGGCTTGACTATTGTGAGCAGTGGTCAATGATTTGGTCAACATGGTCAACACGAAAAATGGATCAAAGTGGGTATGATATTAAAAATGGCAGATCTTGATGAGGTTTTGGATGAGGTGCAAAGAGTTGTTAGGGTTTGGTTTAAGAATCTCTTAATAAAATGGATCAAAGTGGGTATGATATTAAAAATGGCAGATTTTACCATTATCATATGCCCTAGGGTTTTTCATTTTTCTTTTGATTTGTTTGACTTTTGATTTGCTCCAAATGGTGTTGTGTGATGATATAATGATATAGAGAGGTGTTCAAGCATTGCTAACCAAAAAGATAGGGCATAGGATCCATTTTGCAAATTGGCCAAATACTCATATTTAGCTCTATGGAAGATTTTAATTTCTTTTTGTTTCACTTCGAAATTGAGTGGGTGAGTACTAGGTAGGGTTTATTAATGTGTTCAAATCCTCTAACAAAGTAAATCATGTCATATGACTATATTTTTAAATATGGCGATAGCCTCATGTGAGATTCTATTTTATTTTATTTTATTCTTAATTGGTTTCCTTTTTATCCCAAATGGTGTGGTTATGTTCTAGAAACATATTGAAACACTTAAAACATCTATTCATGGCATTATCAAGCATTTCATGCATTCACACATTAGAAAAGATTTTTGAAATAACAAAGTTATTGTTAACCCTAAAAATTGAGTAAATGGGAAATTGTTTTTATTTGTTTTCAAAAAGTTGGGGTGTTACAATGTTCCACCTCTGGATATACGTCCTCATTGGTTCGTCGTATTTTTGTCTGCAAGCCCTCAACTGCTCCAATGACGCGGGTTTCTTGCAGGTGGATCAGAAGTTTTTCACAAATATATCCTCGAAACTTTCCCAGCTGTCGATAGAGCCAGGAGGCAGCTTCTTTATCCATGATCATGCGGCTCCACTCAAGTGTACTTGGATGCTCTGCATGGCTGTTTCTCTAGTTCCACCCATCAGCTTTACCGTCTCGAGATAATCAACTAGCCAATCCTCAGGATCTTGCAGGCCGTCAAATTTTTTGTAATTATCGGGTAGCTTAAACCCTGATGGAACTCGAGTTTTGCGGACTCGTCTCGTAAAGCACGGGAGCCCGCACATATCCTCTTCGTCAATCTCTGCTGTGCGCTGATGTTCCCTTCTTTGCTGTCGTGCTCTGTCCACCCTTGCTTGTGTCGTTGTGTCTCTTACCCCACTTGTTCTTGCAGCATCTTGCACCGCTGCAGTAGGTCGTGGACTATTTTGCCTTGCAGATCCTTCGGGAGGCGTACTTGCGAACGCTGTTCCCATGGCTCCAACTCCCGCCATGGCCATATTATATAACGCTTCTCTTGGATCTCCGGGAGGTGGCCTGGATGCCAGGATGAAAGCTTGTGTCGCCATGTATCCAGCTTCTGCTGTTTTGGGAATAATATTCCCCCTCGTGTCAATCGACATAAAGGACATGTCGAGGTTTTGAACTAGGTTCTCCCTCTCGGCCTCAGGTATATGTTGCAACCGAGACCTTGCTTTATTCCGAGCTGCTCTGTGACTTTCTCCTTCCGAGGTACCTGAGTGTCAACTCAAATCTGCTCTTCGCCTGCTTGACGCCAAAGCCGCGGCTTGCCTCCTATCCAGTTCCACTTTCTGTTTTTCGAGCTCTCCTCTAGCACGGGCGAGTCTATATTGATATGCTTGCAATTCTTCAACTGTTGCAGTTACAGTCATTGGTTCTGTGCCATCAATAGCTCTTGCAACTCTATCCCAAACTGCATGCGGAAGTTGCACCATATGACGTGCTTTAGGTCCCGCATACTTGGTGCCTAAACCTCACGTAAGATCAGCGGGATCGATGTATGGATTATCCACATCATCGAAAGCCTCTGATGTTTCTTGCTGCGCTCGGCTTGTTTCTCCAACCGCATAAACTTTGTGGTTTTTTAGCTTCCGACTCTTGTCAAGATTGGTGACACCGTCGTATAGACCGGCGAAGACCTCTCAAACAGAAGTAGACTTGTCGATGAAGTTAGAGCTGTCGATGCTGTCCGAGTCGCTACTTATTCTGGAGTCTGCAAACGACATGAAGGATATGTTGCCGAAGAGTTTGACGAGTTGATCGCTTGTCGCAGGCTTTCCGAAGCATGGCGACGAGATTTTGTCAGCGCCTGACTCGAAAGATGAGGAGGAATCCGATAGATCGGAAACCATCACCGATGTTCTCGACGTAACTGGAACCTCGAGGCGATGCGATCCGGTTTTCCCGACGCAGAAGTGGACATTTCCGAACGCCATCTCCATGGGCTCCTCCAGATGTGCATATGCATCCAAACCGGAGGGCGGGTGAGGTACAAAATCAACTAGACCAGTTTCGATCTGTTTAACTCTATCCATCGCGTTGCTTGCCACCGAAGATGTTCTCGACGATGTTGACGATGTTGAACGTGCCATCGAGATCAGCTCCTTGACGCCTCTAATTCCCACAGACGGCGCCAATTGACAAGGTATTAACTTGTCAATGCCTACGGATTGTAGACTAGGGTTTAGTTGGAAGTAGAGGGCAAGTAGATCTCGAAGGTTTCAGCCGGAAAAGTACTCGACTGCTAAAAACTAGGGTTGCGTTAACAATAGAATCGATCCTCTCTTCGTCCCTCGACTCCCCCTTATATAGGAGGCGGAGCCGAGGGTTTCGTATTACACAAGTTTACATATTCCGGGAGACTCTTTGAGTTCAACCCGTAAAGTTACAAATCTCTCTATTTCCTAATACAATTCTATCTTTCCTTATCAATAACTAATTGGGCTTCCGAGATCCATATTCGTCGACTCGTGGGCCTTCAGTAAACCCCGGGTACCTTCTTCGGTAGGCCCATTGGGGATGCCTATGTCCGGCATCAGCAACAACGTGGAACCTGCACATAACACAACCAAAGTACTTTGCCCCAACTTACAGTGAGGTTGTCAATCTTAGAGAAAGAGATGTTTGCCCCACAACCAAAGGATTAGACGTATAGAATGGAAGGAGATGTTTGCAGAAAGTAAACAGAACAGGATTGGAGTTGAATTTATCAGTAAAGGAAATAGGACCGGGGTCCACAGGTCACTAGAGGTGTCTCTCCATAAAGAAAATAGCATGTTGGGTGAACAAATTACAACTGAGTAATTGACAGAATATCGATCGATACATGATAAGATGATTACTATGATAATTTGGTATTGGGCATTACAATATAATTCATAGACCGTAATCCAACTGCGTCTATGACTAATAATCCACCTTCAGGTTAGCGTCTGCACCCCTTCCAGTATAAAGTTGCAAGCAACAGACTATCGCATTAAGCAATGTGAGTAAACTAAACAATAGAATTACCCTCGGATAAAACATTGTTGTTTTCTCTCTAGTAGCAACAGTACATCTACAACCTTAGAAGTTATAAAGTCACTCTCCCAGGAAACTAGAGGCATGAACCTACTTTCGAGCATAAATACCCCATCTTGGAGTCATAAGTGTCCACTTGGACAGAGTTTCTACTAGCAACAGAGAGCATTCAAGATCACAAATAACATATGACATGAATGTATAATCAATCTCAACATAGTATTCAACATTTATCAGATCCCAGCAAATCAAACATATAGGATTACATAAAGATGATCTTGATCTTGTAGGGCATCTCACAGGAGAAGACAACCATCTAACTACTGGTATGGACCCATAGTCCAGGGATGACCTACTCACGCATCACTTCGGAGGCGGGCATGGCAATGTAGATGCCTCTGGCGATGATTTCCCCTCCGGCAAGGTGCCGGGAAGAGCTTCAGAAACCCCCGAGATGGGTTCAGCGATGGCGGCTGCGATGGAACTTTTCATGGATGGAGGCTCGGGTATCCAGGGTTGTCTCGAGAAGATGTATAAATAGGCGGAGGATTCTGGTCGGTGGGGTGCCTGTGGGCCCCACACCTACCCTAGGTGCGGGCCAGGCCTAGGCCGCGCCTAGGGGTGATGTGGGCACCCTGGTGCGCCTCTCTGTCCCCCCTCTAGGCTTCGTCTTCGTTTCGGTAAAATATTAATTTCAGCTCTTGTTTCGTCCAATTCCAAGAATATTTCCTGTACAACTTTTCTGAAATACAAAAACAGCAAAAAAACATGGAACTGGCACTGTGGCATCTTGTTAATAGGTTAGTGCCGGAAATCATGTAAAATTTCAATGAAGTGTAAACAAAACATATGTTAATTGGTGTAAAAGAAGCATGGAGCATCAAAAATTGTAGATACGTTTGAGACGTATCAGTTGGCAAGTGGAATCGGGCTGTGATTGATCTCGTGTCGGCACGCATGGACCTCAATGAGGCCCTCGAAACCTTGCATGAGTCCAACACAGAAGTAAGATATGCCTTGGGTTATATCAATGTGCTGCTAATGAGGATCGAGGACCTGCACGGCCAGCTACCCGTAGAGGAGCATGTTGATGGTATTGTCGAGTAGATGAATTGTTGTTCTTATCAAGACTTCGGTTAGCCACCCCTTTTCTAGCACCTAGTGTTCTCTTCTTTGTACGTGATGGAAGGGCTCATTGAAGGGCTCATTTTAGTTGTCATGTGTCTTTTCTTGATAGTTGTAGACGAATGTGTTGGCCAGTAGTTCCATAATTTAAATATTTACTATGCCCAATGTTTGTTATGTTGAGGTAGAAAGTTTTAAAAAATATGTGCATTGTTGGAGTAAAGTTTGAAACACATGATCTACAGCATATATATAAAAGAACACCCAGTTCATTCGGATACCAAGTAATAGGTGATAGGCCTTTATCGACCATTGAACACAAAAGTACATTCACTTTCTTCGGACAACAATCCCAACCCTGCCCAAGCAAAAGGTGACCCTTTTTTCGCCGTAGTTCATTTGGGTCCAAGAATGAGGTGCCTGGAGGCTAGAGGTGCCTAAATCAGGCCATACTAATTTAGCAAAATAGGCCTTTGTTGTCTTCTATCCTGAAATTTGGAAACCAGATTTTTTTTGTAGGTTCGGCCCAGCAAGATGGGATAATTATTTCATCCCAATCTATTTGACATGTGTAAACTGACATATGGGATCCACCTTGGCGACACGATAGGTGGTCCAGCTCTGAAATGCGGGGCCACGCGTCCAGAATTGACACATCTCCATGTGGGCCCGATGGGAATGGCACTTGGGACCCATGTAGGCCCGACAAATTATGTAGGCCCAGTAAGCTTTGACATGCAGTCCCACCAAGCTCTTACATACCAGGCCCACCAACCTCTGACATGCGGGCCTAACGAGTCTAACATGTCGGGCCTACCAAAGCTCTGACATGTGGGGCCATGCCACATCTCCATGTGGGCTCGGCGGGGATGGCACCTGGGACCCACGTAGGCCCGACATATTATGTAGGCCCACCAAGCTCTGACCTGCGGGGCCATGCGTCCAGAATTGACGGCAGGCAGCCACTTATGATCGCACGTGCGGAAAAAAAATTGGTCTTGGGCCTTTAGTTAGCCAATCTGGCGCAAGGACACCACGACTTGTAGCTGACATGTGGGACACCTAGTGAATCCGGTAGGTCCCACTGCTACATGTGGGCCCGATGGGAATGAATCCTAGGACCCGCCAAGCTCTGACATGCGGGCCCCACAAGGTCTGACACGTTGGGTCCATAATCTGACAGGTTGGCCCCACCAAAATCTAGCGTGCAGGACCCACCAGGTTCTGACACACGGGTCCCATAGATCTTTGGCATGCTGGACCCACCAAAACTCTCACGCAAGGGTCCCACCAGGCTCTGACCTGCGGGGCTTTGTGTCCAGAATTGATGGCAGGCGGACACTTCTGATCGCACGTGCGCAAAAAAAATTGGCATGGGAACTGACATGTGGAGCTCTCATGTTTGTCGCACTGACAGGTCTGGTCCACTTCGCATGCCTGGAGGCTGTCGAAACGGGCGGCCCCACGCAGGAGGGTCGTGTCGGTACCTGAAATGGAGCCTGAGTGTTATAGGCCAGGTACATGTGTGCAGACAGTGGCTGTCTCCCCTTACAAATATGGGTCCCAGTGATGCAGGCCTTGGACTGTTGTGCGGGCAGACAGAAAAGTATGTGAACAGAAGCGTGCAAAGTGTGGGTCAGGTGTGTCCACCGGCCCGAAGCCCAGTTCTCGTGATGACCCCCCTGCTGACTCCGCAGTTCGGGCCGCCCACCTCCCGCGACGCTCATTTCCGCACAATCTTTGACGTTTAGAGCTCGCTCGTCACTATATTTTGGGGCCGAGCGGCCCAAAACGCCACCTGCGACCCGAAAATGCCGTACCATCATAGAAAAGACAATCGCTGACGGATTTCTCAAACGTCAGCCCCATACCGTCATCGAAGCCCCAATTGTTTGGAGTGGCACTGACAGGAACTGGTACAGCATCCACAAGACCAACAACATCACCGCCGCCACCAACCGAACTAGCAGGGGAACGCACGCTTATTCCCCAACAATATAACTAACATCTACCACTATAGATCTAAAAATACATCTATGCATGTGGATCAACAACGAGATCGATGGGTACCATCATGGTGAGCAGGGAGGCGTACAATACCGACCCGAATATGACGCAGAGGATACCGTAGAACACCTAGAGCATGCAGTTGACCAGTGTCGCTAGGTACGGGTCCGACTTGAACTCCTCCACGTACTTGTTCTTTATGATCCGCCAGAACATCGGCATGCACATGTACAAGCAAAAAAGCAAGCGCCCCCTCATCATAATCAAACCCTAATTACCAACCACCTTCCATAAAGAGTAGACTAGACAAGCGGACGAGGGAGATGGCGGCGGCAGCTTACACAGGGGACAGGAAGATACCAAAGGAGATGACATTGCCGACGACGTTGCGGGCCGCGTCCAGGGAAATCATCTTGCTCGCTGTGAGAGGGTGGGGAACACACGAGTTGGGACTTAGGATTGGTTTGGAATGGATGGCGCACGCGACGAAAGGGAGGGAGAGAGAGCCAAAGAAATTGAGATTTGGGAGTTGGTTGAGGTCGAGGGATTAGCTTATATAGATAGACGCGGCGGTGGTGGCGCGGTGTTTATCCGGTATCGTGTTAGATCCTATGATTTGGTAAGTTAGTCTACGAGAACAAGTAACAAGTTCTGTACTATGCATCCAGTTCGTTGCTATCTCTATCTTTATCTACATGGATATTAACACGCACTATTCTTGAGAGTCAATACACTATTTTGCTTTAAAGGGCACAATATAATTACTAATGCTCCGTTGAGTACACATATACTTTTCCTGTTCGTAGTGGAATATAGTAAGGAAAAACTTCTTGACCGAATCAAGGTCAAGATAACTAGTGTGATTCCTACACCAGGAGAATCGTGGATATGTAAGGAATAGAGAAATTCTACCCGCCTAAGTAAAGAACTGTTACAGATAAAGAGGAAACTAATAAGGATAAGTAAGAAACAAGAAAAAAGAAACCATATTTGATATAGGAATATTCGGTTTGATAACCTACAACTAATTCCCCATCTGGGTAATCTTTCACATTCGTCCAAAGAAAAAGCCTATAGGCTGACCCCAAAGATGCCATAAAAAACCCATATTTTGGTTGTGCTTCAACTATATCAATTGTACTTGAACTGTTAGATAATCATAGTCGATAATAACATCACAACTCCCACCGCTATTCCAAATCTGTGTATGAAACGTTAGCTCCATACGGTTCCTCTATAATAAGAAAAAAAGGATTGTTTCAGTATTATCCCCCTGGGCGTAGATTGAATTAGGTAAGATAAAGAAATAGATTGGAAAGTCCTAAATTAGACCAATTCAATTCAGTCTGCTAGAATAAGAAAAAAGTGCTTCCGAATTGATCTTATATATCCTTTACAATGATAATTTATCTTTGTTCAGTAATAACTTAATATTGCAATAAAACACTCTTGCTTGGAAGGTATGGTAAAGGTAAACAATTTCTATTTTTTGAGATAAAAGAGAGTGTTAAAGGAGTCATTCAGAAGGGAGTGATGGGGCAAAAAAGCTCATTTCTTTCATTCGGGAATGGACACTGGACCAGAATGAAATGTGGTAATATCAGGATTGGAAGATTTGTTATATTGAAATAAGCCTGAACTCAACACGACTAGTGAATTCAAATTATAGTCACTTGCGAATTCTTCAAATTGTTGTAGTAAAGACCCCGACCTATAAATATTCATAGCCCAGCTCATACGGGCGGACAATATTCACCCATATCCCCGCTGCAGTCCATATTAGTGACTTCAAAAAACTAGAAGCTTATAGAAAATAAAATAAAATATTGAGAATTGATTTTGTACACACACGCATGAGTGTCAGTGATTTCTTCATCGTTGGTTTATTCCTCGAGATTCCCGCTCGTAGTGGTAGATGGAAAAATAGATCTCTCTCTCTCTCTCCTCCTTTTATCATAATTTCAATGCAGCATTTTTTTTGTTGCAAAAATGGACATCTTCAGTAACTTTTCTAGAAGACTTTTTGTTTTGTAATATTTGACTCTCGCATTTGTTGGGTTATCATGCGTTTAAATCCACCACCAGATGTTATCTTCCCAGCAACTTGTCATTGTGCATGAGAAAAAATCAAGAAGTTTTTTACATTTGAGGAGCCAAGATTAATTTAGGCTTTGGGGTCAATTGGACAAAACTTACACTTCCATAAAAAAAATTCTAGGGGGGCGAGAAAGAAAACAAAATGCCAGCATATATATTATATATGTCTTGATGAGCCTTTTTCTTTTGGATGTTTTTTATCTTTACCTAGGCCTTAATACTTCATTACTAAATGTGTTGTCCTTCCCTTGGACGGAGGCAAAGTTTCCGAAACATATATACAGCATGTAGACTTAGCTAAAAGGGCCAGGTAGGCAAGTCACAGACAAAACATACTAGAGTAATTCCGATCACACAAGTGCCCCCGACGCAGCATGCAAGCCCTGATGAGCATCAAGGACGACCATTCACCTCTGCAACAGTGCATGCAACTGATAAGTAATTAAGCTCCCGACATGATATGGCTAGCGAGATGAAGATGAGACATGCATCGACGATGCACAGAGGATCCACGCACACACGTACACTTGCATATACTACTGTGCAGCGGCCGGGGGGCCAGGCCGGCCCTGTTCACAGATCAGTGACGGTGGACTATGCCAGTAAAGGGGCAGCAAGAACAGATGGGGAGGTTGGAAGAATTTAACTCCCCGCGGCCATGGTCTTTTCAGCAGCTCCATGGCCTCTCTCTTTCCGATGGAGGAAGGGGGGCCGAGGGCGTAGGGTAGGAGGAGGAAGCCAACAAGCAAAGAATGTCATCGTCTCATTCCCATCCCCTACCCCTTCTAGCGCACCCGCCAATCCGCACCCTCCGCGTGGCTTGGCAGGACACGACCGGGCTTTCCGACGTATCTGAAGAAGACCAAGCCCTCGACGCCATAGTAGCTACTGCTAGGCGTAGCTAGCTAGATAGGGCTAAGGTTGGACACTTTGTGGCACATGCGCAAGGTATTGCGCTTTGGCCTTTCCTCCCTGATGGTGTGCAGCAGATCACCGGCATTATTTGATACTACGATACTGCAGTGGTACTGCTAGTGTGTCAACAAAAATTGACGTAAAGTGAGACCAAAGCTAGGTTGCTAAGTTATTCCTCAAACGACACCTTTTCCCTTTTCGTAAAGAACAAAAGATTCGTCCCGTCGATCGATTGACGATAACATCACACGGGGAAAGTCAACAGTGAAGACCAATTGAACTCTAGCATATGCTCTCCTCCTACTAATGGCCAATTGACAGCTGATGAAAACTCCAGCCGCAAACCCTAGCATAGGCGGCGGCGGTCGGCGACGGTATTCGCCGGCGATCAGATGGGTGGCTGGCTGTGACCTTTGTGTGTGGGCTATGGTTTGGGGTCGTCAAGAGGGAAATAAGAGCATCTCCGGTCGCGTCCCACAAACGACGCCGGATCGAGCGTTTGGGGGACGTGTTTTGTTCGTGCCGCGTTTGGGGGATGTTGCTTCCCAGCCGCGTCCTCCAAACAAAATTTCAGAAATTTAAAACTTGAGCGAGATTCAATTAAACTCATATAAACTTGCTATATATTACATAGATTCGAACGAGATTCGATTAAATTAAACTAAACCCTAATCTAGAAGTACTTGCGGGGACATAGTACTGGTGGAAGTTGTACATGTCGTTAGTGACGACATCCTGCTTGACGCACTCGTCGGGCTCGTCCTTCACCGGGCCGCTTGGACCTACCTTGTCGTCGTCGGTGAGGTCCACGAGCGGCTTGCCGGTGTCGCAGATGGACATGGTGATTATCGTGTCGAGGTCAACCCTCCAGGCGTCCTTGTCGTTCAGCGAAGCCAAGCACACCGTTCACAGCCCTGGCAGTACTCCGCCAGCAGCACCGCCTTCACCTCTTCCTCGTCGTCCCGCTCCTCCATCACCTCCGGCTTCGGGATGAGGAGGGCGGCGCCTCCACGCCTTTTCTGCTACCGGCTCCCGCTGCCGTCGTGCCTCGGATTTACGGGCGTCGCCGGCTCCTCCTTCACCACGCGCTTGGGGACGGTGTAGCGCGCGGAGCGATGCGACGACGACGGCGTCGATCGGGCCGGCCCTGACGAGGAAGAGTTGGAGGAGGAGTACGTCATCCTCGGCTGCCAGCGTGCTGCGGGAGACGGTGGCGGTGAGGACGGCGCCTCCAACCTTGGAGCGCCGTTGTGGATGCCGTCGATGACGTTCTCCAGAGTGTGCCCCGGAACGCCCCAGAACAGGAGGTGTCCATCCCTGTTCCAGTTGTTCGACCCGCTGACGAGGCCGGTGGTGTTGTGCATCTCCATGCCGTATTGCGCCTGGAAGTAGGCGATCCACCAGGCGCCGTTGCCGGTGGCCGCCCAGGTCAGATCGGCCCGCTCTTCTGCGTTGAGTGCAGACCGCCGGGCCCTAATGGCGTCCCTCCAGCGCTCTGTGCCCGGCAACAGCGGCGGCGGGACGCCTATGCCGTTCACGGCCATCTTCCAGCCGTCGCTGCTTGGCAGGCGCATGTCCGGCGGGATGGGATATCCCGCGCGGTACAGCGCCCACACCTCCTTCACGGTGAGGCTGCCGCGGCCGAAGTCATTCGACGCAGCAATCTTGCGGGAGGATGACGACATTGGTTGGAGCGGCGAGGAGAAGATTTGGGAGCGGCGAGAGATTGGGATGAACCGCGGGGCCTCTTAATATACAACGGCGGCAGGCGAAGTGGTAGCGGGTCGTTGCATGCAATAACGCCGGCGCGGACGGCCACGCGGCCATGCACGACGAGACGCGTCTCTGCGTCGCTGGGACGCCATTAATGTCGCTTAACCAAAGGTAGGCGACGGGGTTTTAGGCTTCCGAGCCGCTGACGCGTCGTTCCCGCCACGCCTCGCTTTTCGTTGGGTCGGCGTGCCTGTGGAGCGGGAACGGACTCGGGGCGCCGGACACCGTATCGGACCGCGCCGGATAAAAAGCGGCTTTGGGGGACACGGTTGGAAACGTTTTTTGTCCGGCAGCCTCAAATCCCTTTGGGGACGGTTTTGGGGACGGTTTTGGGGCGACTGGAGATGCTCTAAAGGACGAAAAGCTTGGGCTTGGGCAGTAGGGGTGGAACAGTAACAGCTGCATCCATCCACAGTAAAATAACGTTGCCCAAGGTCTGAAGGAAGCCACGGAGTTTTAGAGAGAGAGAGAGAGATAAACGGGGGGGGAGGAGGAATGAGAGGGCATTGAAGCCGCTGTCAGCCACCCGCACAGAGTATTCTACTGCTTTCCTCGACTACGACTCCTCTTTGTCAGAGAGATTGCGAGGGGAGATTGATGAGAGCGGACAGAGACATTGTGCTAGAGAGAGAGAGAGAGAGGAGCGACCGACTGACTGACGGGCGAGAGGCAGCAGGAGGGGAGTTAAAAGAGCAACATCCATCCCTGATATAAATACAGAGCGTGGGCGGTCAGAGAGTGAGCGCAGGTCATGATTTTGTAATCGATTGCTTTATGATTGAGAGCCCTGCCCCTGACTGCCACCGCTAGCCCAGCCAGCCTAGCTATCGCCAGCCCCCTTCCTTCTCTCTCTTTTGTTTTGACGCTGACACAAAAAGGGCTCATGATGGCCTTATGATGGAGCTGCATGCGCTATGACCACCTCTTTTCTCTTCCTGCCATGGCCATGGTTTTCTCTCTCTACTACTACTCGCGCTAGTCGACCTTGTTTACTTTTCTTCTTATCGTATCATCACACGCACCTTCCTCGTTAGTCTTTTAGAAAGGACGGATCGCGGCTGTGGGGCCCGTTCACCAGTCCGATGTGGGTGAAACACCTGCTGGTTTTTCTAGGGCAGGATGGGCCGCATGCTAGTGCTGCTTGCTCCCATTCCTGATAACCCAGCCCGGGATCTGCAGGTTTTGGCCCATGTAGGTGGAACCGATAAAAACCATACAATTTACTTCCTCCGTTCAAAAATAAGTGACTTTAATTTTTCTAGATATGAATGCATCGACAACTAAAATCAACTCAGATAAATTCGTATCTGACCAAAACTAAGACACTCATATTAGAACGAAGGGAGTAATTCCATCCAGCATAATAGATGCCCTTTTAAGGTAAAAAAAATGTCACATGCATGGAATCAGCCAGCTATGGCTACAACCGGTTTGACTTTTACAGGTATGGGTGGTCTCCAGGTCACTGTTGGAAAAAAAAACGACCATAACATGCTTTTTTCTATATGTAGCATTTTTAGGAATGCCGCATCGTTTTCCAACATTTCTCTAAGAATCCGTAGGAACTTGCGGCATGTAGCAAAAAAACTTTTGCGACAATTCTAGCATGCCCATGTAGCAAAAGAAAATACGGTATGTAACAAATCCCCATTTGTTTGGAGCGAAATGAAAGGATCGTGTGGCAGTATGCAACCTAAAAACCCAGTACATCAAACATATTTTTATAACTAATCGAACATGTACGCAACATTGCATCAAAATCACTCTACCACATACATAAATCTTTCTAACATTTTACCCGTGCTTAAACAACAACAAAAATAATGCACACATGTAGCAAATCGAGACACCGTATGTACTATTTAAAAATTCCACATCAATTTGACCTTCAGAGTCGGCAGTGTAGGCATGGCCATGGCCAATTCAAGATCGCTCGCAATGAATCTGCCACATCGAAGGTCGCCACGAAGAGCTATTGGACTCCCACCTACTTCCGGAGGTCGGGAAAAATGGTTGAGGGTGCGGGGAAAGTAGGGTACATGACACCAGAGCGGGCACCACCGCCACCAGAGTGATAGGCGGTGGTGGATGGTGGGCGCTTATCGCTCGTGGTGGTGAGCGGTGGGCAGTGGGCGTCTACCGCGGACGTGGTCTGGCTGCTTCAACACGAATAGGAAGCGCAAATGCCTACATGGAGACATGGACGCATCTTGCCTAGCAGCGGAAACCGACTCTAGGAGTTCTTAGCGGCGGGTTTCTTGTGATCAGATGAGCGAGAAAGTTGGATATCATGGAGGCTAACGTGGTGGTGGCCGGAGCTGGGTGGATGCAAAGGCTACGTTCCGCATCGCATGGTGGGAGGAGGAGAAGGCACGAAGAAGGGAAAGAGACGCGTGGGTCAAGGGACGTAGCGAACGAGGAGTGCATGTGGTCGAACCGGCTGATGGATCACAAATAGAGTTTTGCGTGTTTTGTTCGTAACATGTGTTGTTTTCTCGATTCCGGTAAAGTCTTGTCGATCGGTGGTACAAACTCACAAATAATTTTTGAAAATAATGATCTAAATTAGTTGCCACTGATTCAGTGAAGCTAGACATATTTAGGCAACATTTTTACTTAAATTTGCATCAATTAATTTGGCCCGGACGGAGTACAGCAAATATTTGACCATTCTCAGTTTCCATGTGAACTGTCGATGCTAAATATTAAATCTCCCTAGTGGTAGAAATTCTGTTAACATCCAGTCATCCACACCCAAGAATGGGCCGTCCAGCGTATTACATATGCGTAGATCTAAAGTGTCAAGTTGTGCCATGTAACTGAGAACTGAAAATTAGAACTGTTAGTAATTACCGGGTGTGTAATCAAAGCAAAGTCAGAGACCTAGCTAGCACGCTGGTCACAAGATCTAGGCTCAACAACCACTAAAAACTGTACTTACTATATACTGCAGATGGTGCCATTTGACCGCTAGTGCGTACGTACAACGGCTTCCTCTTGGAGAGGGGAGGGGCCAGCGCACAGTCACACACTGTGCCCACACGTAAGTAACACCCAGCGCCCCTCATGAATGTAGATGTAGAGTACTACACCAGATGGCACTATGCATATCCCGGCAACTGAGATATAACGTCACCCCATTTCATTTTTTTTTTTTTTTTTGAGGGGGAAAAACAATTAATCAGCTCACAAAGTAGTTTACAGAGTCTTGATTACATAATTCCCTAACAGCTTCTGGGACAGGGGAAAGCCAAATATTACTAGACCCAGAGGAAGTAGCAAGATGTGCCAGTCTATGGGCAGCTTCATTACAATTTCTACCAACTTTAGATAAGATACAGTTAGGCAGCACGCTCGTATACAACTTTATGTTCTTGTAAATATGCCAGTTCACAGAAGAAATAGCTGAGTGATTGTTGACAGCTGCAACCGCATTAGCACAATCAGACTCCAGGGAAGAGGGTGTCAGGTTGTACTCCACAGCAATCTTCAAACCTTCATATATAGCAGTAGCTTCTGCTTCTTCCGCATCCCTGCACTTTGTTCCAACCATACTTGCTGCTAGGATGATGGCACCCTGGTGATCACGGATAACTACACCTGCTGCCGATTCTCCAGAGGCCGGGCAAAAGGCCGCGTCCACATTCATCTTTGTTTCCCCTTCACACGGTGGCGACCAGGATGTTTGCTTGCTGGGGTTGGCGGCAAACGTTCGGCTATCTTCGGTAACCTGCACAGGGTCAACAGTAGACGAACCAAGACGAGAGGATTCCTCTTGTGTCGGATCCTGAAGAAAATTGTTATAATTTACGAGGAAAACAGCAGATCTGGCAATGGTCTCGTCCCCTTTACCGTGGACAATATCGCATCTCAGGTGCCAAGATCTCCAAAGCAGCATCAGGATTTGGCATCTTTGGGATTTGGTAGAATTGATAAGCAGGTTTTGGAACCATTCAGGTCCAGTGAGTCTGAAAGCTCGTTCTGGTGGGAGCTGCCAGTAAGTCCTCATTTGGGTTCTCAGTGCTCTAGATTTAGTGCACATGACAGTAGCATGGAAACTGTCTTCCTCTTCTCTCCCGCAGATATTACAAATACTATTCATTTCGAGGGTTCTTCTCATCTTGTTCTTCTTAGTGGCTAGGTTATCACAGGCAACTCTCCACCCAAAAATTTTGACTTTGTTTGGAACGTTTGCCTTCCAAATGACTTTCCAAATTTTCCTGCTGTTGTCTCTGCTTTCGCTATGACATGCACGCCATCTGGTGCCATGTTGAAGATTGTAAGCCAACCTGTATGCGCTTTTGACAGAGAACAATCCCGATGGTTCATAGTGCCAAGCTAAAAAATCATTGCATTGGTTGATAGGGAGTTTCATGTCGAGGATCCAATCAACATCACTGCTATAGCATACATCCCGTACCAGGGCTTCATTCCAGGATTTACCATCAGGCGCTAGAAGTTGGTTTACTCGTCGGATTCTAGTTCTCGTCTTCCCCTGGGAGACCTTTAGGTTATAGTCTCTCGGAAGCCAATTATCCCTCCAAATATTGACCTTGTTGCCATTACCTATCCTGTAAATGATGCCCTCTTTGATGAGATCCAAACCATGCTCGATACCATGCCATGAAGGGGATGCATCTTGTCTGAAGACGGTGTCAAGAAAGTTCCCACGAGGGAAATAAATTGATTTGAGGAGCCTAGTACACAAACTGTTTGGGTTTTTTATGATTCTCCAACATTGTCTGGCTAGCATGGCTTGGTTCATAAGCCTGGAATCTCTGAATCCGACTCCACCCAGGTCCTTAGGGCTAGTGAGAATATCCCATGCCGCCCAGTGAACCTTTCTCTTCATCTCATCTTCCCCCCACCAAAAGTTGCGCACCAACTTCATGTAGTCGTCATGGAACCCAGCCGGGAGCTTAAAGATACCCATAACATGGATGGGGATGGCACGAGCGATGATTTGATGAGTTCTTCCTTTGCCCCCATAGACATTAGCTTCTCGACCCAATTATTCAGTTTCTTGGAGAGACGATCTTTAGATGGCTGAAACTTCCCTTTATTCATGCGTCCTTCAGGAGTTGGGTAGCCCAAGTATCTATCTTCAAAGGAATCCCGAGAGACCTCCAAGATCTGTTTGACTTCGACCTGTTTAGTTTCTGGGCAATTCTCACTGAACAACAAGGAGCATTTGTTGGCACTTAGAATCTGGCCTGACCCCTTCTCGAACTCTAAAATAGCCTCTTTCACCACTCTCGCTTGTTCTGGATTAGCACGGAAGAACATGAGACAGTCGTCTGCAAACAGGAGGTGTGAGATACCTGGAGAGCTTCTAGTAATTTTGAACTCCTGGAGGCTTTTGGTGAGGATAGCATTATTAATCACCGAAGAGAAACACTCAGCCACGAAGAGGAAAAGATAAGGAGACAGCGGGTCTCCTTGTCTTAGCCCTCTAGTGGGAATGATTGTTTCGGTGAGTTGGTCATTCACCTGGACAGCGAACTTCACAGATTTAACACAGTTCATAACCCAGCCGACCCAAACACTGTCAAACCCCCATTTGAGAAGAGCTTGTTCCAGGAAAACCCAATCAACTCTGTCATAAGCCTTGGACAGGTCCATTTTGAACGCACAGAAGGACTCCTCACCCTTCCTAGACCTGTGAATGGCATGGAAACATTCAAAGGCGATGAGTGCATTATCTGAGATGAGTCTGCCGGGCAGGAAAGCACTTTGGTTCTCAGAAATCAGGTCATTGAGGAACGGTCTCAACCTATTGACCAAACATTTGGATAGGATTTTGTATATGACGTTGCACAGAGAGATAGGCCTGAAGTCTTTAAGGTCCGAGGCATCATTAATCTTCGGGATTAGGACAATTTTGGTCATGTTGAAGTTCTCCGGGAAGGACCCATCACGGAAGAATTGTTTGATGGCAGCACAGACTTCCTTCTTCAGCATACTCCAATTCCTCTGGAAGAACCTCGCAGGCAGGCCATCCAGACCCGGGGATTTTAAAGGTCCTATTTGGAACAGGGCATCGCCTATTTCTTCATCCGTGAGCTCTGCAAGCAGAGCTCGATTAATCTCCTCTGAAACTTTGGGTTGGATCAAGTCAATCAGGATAGAGGGGTCAGTTGATGGGTCATCAGTGTACAGGTCTTTGAAGAACTCGGTTGCAATCTTGTTGAAGTCATCCTCATTGTTAGTTTCATACCCCTCTTTAGATTTGAGCTTTCTGATTCTGTTCTTCTTAGCTCTACCTGTGGCTTTTCGGTGGAAATATTTGGTATTCTGGTCACCCTCCGCCAGCCATTTGATCCTAGACCGTTGTCTCCACATGATTTCTTCTCTATGTAGCATTTCATCTAGTCTGGCAGAGACATGCTTGATCTCCATGGAATTGCGCTTGTAGTTCTTTCTCTGGAGGAAGCCCAACCTTTTCTTCAGGCGCTTGATTTCTTTATTGATGGATCCGAAATTATCTTTGCTCCAAAACTTCATGGAATTCATGGTCGATGATAATTTGTTTTGGATCTCTTCAAGATTGTTTGCTGGGGATAGATGGTTCCATGTATCCTCAACACATCCAGCAAAAGAATCCTCCCTCTCCCACATAGCTTCATATCTGGGGGCCAGAGAGTTGTGTCGAGGAAGTTCTTTCTTTAGGCTGATCAAGATTGGGCAATGATCTGAGACTGAGGAGACAATGTGCTCCACCAAGCTATGGGGGTACAGCTGTTGCCAGGCGGGGCAGGCAACAGCTCTATCCAAGCGCACTCTCACATTTTTTTGACCAATCTGCTTGTTGTTGTAGGTCCATGGGATCCCCTGGAACCCCAGGTCATGAAGGTTACAGTAGTCCAAAGTCTCACGAAAATCAAGCATACGTTTTTCACTTCTCTTGCATGCTGACCAGTGCTCAGATTGGTACATGGCTTCATTAAAATCACCTGCAACAAACCAAGGGTGTTGCGATTTGTCCCTGATTCTCCTTAATAATTTCCAGAATTCAGGACGGTCTTGCGTGCGAGGCTCACCATAAACAAAGGTATATCTCGCTTTTATTCCAACATGGTCGGTAACAGAGGTGTCAATGTGGTGAGGCCCAAAGCTTATCAAGTCAAGCTTCACACAATCACTAACAAAGAGGGCCAGCCCTCCCCCTTTACCATCCACGCAAACAGGCAGGCAGTTAGAGTAACCGACTCGTCTGCAGACTCTCTCAACTGCGGGCTTATTCTGTCTAGTCTCCGACAGGAAAACTATCACCGGTTTGAACTCACGCACAAGGCGCGCGAGTTCTTGAACTGTCCGAAGCTGCCCCAGGCCTCGGCAGTTCCATATCAGGATCCTCATTGCTTCTTCCAGGCACCCTCTTTGGTGCCCGGATCAGTGCCGTCCGTGTCCGGCTCGGTCTTCTTGCCTTCTTCCAGTTCTTGTTTCCTTTTATCCTTACTGACTCCGGTCTGAGCCTCACTAGCAGGCGCCGACTCATCCGTCCCACTAGCCTGAGCAGACTCTATGGTGACCTGGGCGCCCCTATTATCAACTAGGGGCTCACCCGTTACAATCTCGGCAGCAGTAAGGCTATCAGAAACAACCCCTATAACAAGATCAGACACAGATTTCCTCTCTAATTTCCTAAGATTACAGAGCCCCTCTATTCCTAGGCTCTCTTCCAAGGAGGGCACCAACATCAGGATCTTCCTTTTTGGGTCCCGCTTGAGCTCTGGACTGTCCTCGTCCTCTCTCTGTCGCGTAGCCCCCGAGGTGAGAACCTGGGTTGTACGCATGTCCTTGGAATGGGGCTTCGTGAGTTCCTCTCTGGGTTGCCTTTTCCAAGTAGCCGCATTGTTGCTCCCAGAGATGATGCCTGTGGCTGTCTTCGTGGTTGACGAGGTTGGGGACGTCGTGTTGTTGGGGCCAGCCGCAGTGGGTGGCACCACTTTGTCTTTCGCCTGTAGAGCTGGAGGGGGGCAGTGATCAGCAGAAGGGGTCGGGGAAGAGTCGGTGCTTGCGCGAGGGTCGATGACGATGTTGGCGAGGGAGTCGTCGTTGAAGGACCTGGGCTTGTCGTTGACGGTGAGTCTGTCCACCTCTTGCGTGACGTGGGCGACGATGGCGAGGTCGCGTCCGCTTGTGTGCTTGCCCGGTGGAGATTTTGGCACTCGCCACAGGAGGCCAGGCGCTTGGCGAGGCTTGACGGTGTCCTCCGGCAGGAACCAGCATCTAGGATCGTCGGGGTGTACAGGCGCCACCCCGAGGTCCTCATTGTACATCTTCCTCTTGGTGGAGCCAGCTGCGTTGCAGTCAGAGTCACTGTGGCCGATGAAGCCACAAATGTAGCAGAAGGATGGCAACCGCTCGTAATGGACATTGGCCACCACCTCCTCGTTGGTCACTCCGTCCATGAGCGTTACCCATCTTCGAAGAGCTCGGTCAATGGGTAGGTGCACACGAGCCCTGAGAAACTTATCACATATATCTCCACGAGCATGGTTATCAATACAAATGAAAGATCCAACTTCCCTTCCAAGATCTCTAGCTAGAACTTTACAGAGCAGATAAAAGGGAATTTTTCTGAACTGTACCCAAATGGGGACAGTAAGGAACCGTACCGTTTCAGGATCCTGGCCTTCCTTGAGAGCGTCGACGAGGACCGCATCATCCTTGTGTCTCCATGGCCCTCCCTTGGTGACGTGGTTGAAATCTCCTTCCTCAGAGAACTCAAGGAGGAATCTTCTATCGGGCAGTTGGAGCATGTCGAGGTGACCTCGAATCTTCCAGACCCTCTTCATTGATTCAATGAGGTTCCTGGAGGTGATGGCCAAGACGGACAGGAAAACACCCACGGCAATGAATCTGCCGCGGGACGCCTTTCTGGCCATGGACATGTTGACGATGATGGCCTTCTTCTCCTCTACGGTGCCCAGCTCCTGGACCAGTTCCTTGCCGCTGCGACGACCAGGGATGGCTGGAGTACGGGTTACAGAGAGTGGTGGCGGGGGGCTAGTCAGGGCCTGGTTGGTGGGAGGGGTTATCTGCTTACACTTGTCCGCCATGGCAAGGCAGAGAGAGGTTGGGCTAGGGGATGGCACGAGCAGTAAGGCGTGTGGCAGAATGTGAATTCCTTGGGTTCTACCGATCAAATATATAGTACTTGGAGATTTGATACGGTGATTACTGCCATTGAAGAAGATCAAGATTGACGGAGGTATGGATCGCATTGGGGACGAAATCACTGGTTGCAATTCAGAATATGGAATCGCTGAAGATCGGGGCAGGTACCGTGGGGATGAAGGCTCCGGATCGTGCTCCAGTAGGAGGAGGTCCTGGTGATCAGATTTACGTTGGCACTGATTTGGGATAGGAGCAGCAGACGAGCAAACAGGGATTATGGGCGAATCTTGCAAACACAACGGTGCTGAGGGGGCCGGCCGGGACGTGATCGGAGGGGGAGGGGTGATGGAAGGGGAGCACTGGTTAATGGACTTACCAAACCCATCGAGGAAGGATGGGATTCTAGAGCGGAAGATCTCCAGGCTTCTTCGCGGATCACGGGATTTTAGGATTAAATCCTTGAGTCTCTGTTTGGTATCTAGGGGAATAAAATCGGGGGCAGAGGCGGAAGGGGATCGGGGCGATTGGAAGGTGGATGGCTGGTGGGTAAGGGGGCGGTCGGTGTGGGGCGGCTGGTGTTGATCTGCTAGGATTCTCTCATTCTCGGTGGAAGGATCGGCTGGATCGGAGAGATCGTCTCGCCGGACCAGGGGGAGACGAAGCTCCGCCATTCAGTGGGTGATCTTTTCCTTTTTTTTTGACCTTCTCTTTTCTTTTTTCCTTTGCATGTCACCCCATTTCAGATATCAAAATTATCTGAATCGGTCCGTTTTGCGGTGGGTCGTGAATAGATCAGTGGCATGTCCATTTATGGGTGGCAGTGCACTCAACGACAGCCATCGCAAGAACACATGGGAGTCAAAAACATAATTTACATTACTAGGCCCCAAAAGTCCACATTACAAGTTTAAAAAAAGGAAAAATAAAATGATGGATAATGGTCGCGGAGGTGGTGCTGCTCGCAGGTCCTAGTTCTCCTCGTCGATAACAATGGGAACTTGCGGTGGCGGCCACATTGGCTGCCGGAGGAGGAGGCGGCGGCTCCTCTCGAACTAGTGGCCGCGGGCGTTGGAGCCGCCCGCCTAGGGTCATTGCAGCCGGGGAAAAACCAGGGGTCTCCCTTCGCCATTGGAACTAGCAACAAGCTTCGGAGGTTTTGGACTAGCTTTTGGAGAAGGTTCGGAGGCAGTGGACTGGCGAGAGTGAAAGATGGGGCCTCAAACACAACGGGTCCCCATTAGAAGGACACGACGATGGGCGAGACACGTGAACCCGCGTCTATTCCCATCACACGGTCACTAACACACGGGCCCGGGAAAACAAAGGGGGCACACACGCCGACGCGCAATGTCCGCGGCCACCGCAAAGCAGCCATCCCAAATTTAGACTGAAAATAGGGGTCAAACTGATAAAATCGATCACGCGTTCATTTCCGGATCCCTGCAGTTAGACCTCGCCATTAGATCCCGTGAACAAAAACGGACAAAATGAACCCGTTTACAGACATCCGTTAAAGATGGCCTAAACAATGAGAAATCTCAGCGCGCGCACATGTACACCAGACGATTGATGGGGTTTTGGCCGGTGGCGCAACTACACTGCTAGACAGTGGTCACTACGTAGCAGCGTCTTTCTGTCCGTCTGTCAAGCTACACGCACCTGCACGAACAGTTTGAGGCATAAATGTCACGTATAATTGGGTGTTGATTGGTTTATTCGGCCCATCACCGTATGCATAGTGCCATCGCGTTCTTGTCTTTTCTTTTTGCCCGCCCGGGTATGCTGGGGAAGAAGTGAGATCGAAGCTAGGGGACCACCCGTAGGTGACTCGCGAGCTGCAGAAGACCGATGAGGCGCGTTTCAGGAGAGGGATAGCCAGCAAATCGTCGATTGCATATGCTACGAGTTGTTTGAGAACGTACTACTGTATTTAAAAAGAACGTCGATACGATAGACCATCAAATCATATGTCGATAGCTGGCCATGGGCAGCCCAGCCCGGCCCGAAATTCCCGGGCCAACCCCGACCCAACCATGCATGTGGGCCGGGCCTGGGCCAGATTTTTTGGCCCGATGGTCAACATGGGCCGGGCCTGGGCCATCATTTTGCGCGATTTAAGGAAGCGGCCCGGCCCGAGGCCCGAGGCCCGACGGGCTTTCCTTATGATGAGTCGGGCTTGGGCCAAGATTTCGGGCCCGACGGTCAGGCCGGGCCGGGCCTGGGCTGAGATTTTCCGCGTTGGGCCTTGGTCGGCCCGGCCCGAGAAATGCTCAGGTGTGAGGAGAGCGGGAGGTGAAATATATTGGCCTTGGTTTTCCATTGCCATACTGCTGGAAGCAACTGAAAACAGCCCACGAGCGCATCCTGTAGGCCGGCCACGAGATAAGACGGACCGGCTTTAACAGTCTCAACGGCCCATCAATTGGGCTACCACTACCAGGACCTTCCCTCGGTGAGGCTGGGCTGACACGGGCTGATTTCTCTACTCACTGACAAATTAAGGGGGCATTTTACTAGAAAATATCACATGGTTAAATGGACATCTATTTGTAGGGCTAAAGAGAAAGAGGGATGGGCATTGAAAATCTAGACAAAATGAGTTACAAGTTTATTGTGTAAATGGTGGTGAAAATTAGAAAATGGTGAGGATTGATGGCAAAAGTTAATTCATGCTAAGTATGTTCATAGGGCCATTGCATTTGTTTGAACATAGAGATTTTGACTCTTCATGCTGGTATAATCTTTTGAAAGTTCAAACAAATATTTGGACAATAGAAGTATGCGAATTGGATCAAGTGAAGAAACAAGTTTCTGGGATGATGCTTGGAGCACTACAAATCCCATGAAATTTGTTTTTTCAAGATTTATTTGACATTTGCAATGAACCAAGCATTTATGTACCGAGGCTACGAGAAGAAACTGGATTTCTCATACAAGAGGTGGCTAGATGCTGATGAAAAGGAGCAACAAAGGAGAATGAGAGTTTCATTTTAACCCAGCCATTGGATGATGACAAAGATAGACCAGTTTGGAAATTTAAAAAAATCTGGTGTATTTTCTGCTAAGTTCATGTAAGAACTCTAAATTAAAATTTTACAAATAGAACTTTAAAATATCTATGGAAAGCAAAACAATGGCTCCAAAAATAAATAAAAATTGGATGTGGACCATTTGGACAATGTGCCAGTGAAGATAATATGCTGAAAAGAGGGTGGCGAGGTGATTTTAAATGGAGATTTTCTGATGATTTGGAGAGTATACACCTTTTTTCTCTTGCTCTTCTGCCAAAGTATGTGGAGGTTATTAGTTTGGCTATGGGCTAGTGATAGGCCTATGAATTTTATTCAATATATTGGTTAGATTGCTAAAAAAATCCTAGAAGATCTGCATGTGGTTTATCTTGCAACATTTTGTTGGGAAATATAGAAACTAAGGAATAGAGCTTGCTTTGAACTCAAATGGATTAGTTCCCCGGTGATATTGTTTTCTATGCCTACGTATTTTTAAGGTATTGGGAGGGACTTAAATTTGGTAATGATAAAATTGACATTTTCACGGATGTTTGCAAACTGTGGCTTTATCTCTTCAAGCTTCGCCGTCTAGAAAGAGTTGCGTACGCATCAAGGATGACCTGGAAGCTTCGGAAGATGAGGAGACGTGACTGGGGCATGTTTTTTGAGGAAATATAAAAATGGCTGTTTTTGGCTCTCTTTGTCTAGAAAGTGTATTGGCAGTTTGTAATTTTCTCCTTTATCATCAGAATGGAGGTTTTCGCTTTAAAGGAGGTTGCTATAAACTTGTTCTGTTTCAGTGGTTCTCCTGGTTCTTTGTATCAGGAGGACTGGTAGGAGGGACATAGCTAGTAGGGGCATGTTGGGGCCATGGCCCCCCTATGGTAGTTTTTTTTCTCAAACTTCCTTTAAAATTTGCAGATTTGGCCCCTATACTCGGTACATTTTAGGTATATAGACCATTCCAAGTTATGTGATGTGTTTTTCTTGTATTCCTCGCTCTTACTCTTGGCTGGTAGATAACAACTTCTTTTATTTTCTTTTTATTTTTGGTTTGTTGGAAACTTGAATCTACGTTGTTTCGATATCTTATGATAGTGGATTCCGGAGCCATGTGGCTCCGTATGAAAAAAATCCAGTTGTGCATGTACTGAGGAGATACTTTTGTTTCTAATGTGAGTGTCTAAGGGCTACGCAAATTGGCCACGTGACTTTTTTATTTTTGTCCATTTCCGATGTGAACCACATCTACGAATAAGGTTTCTCCATATTGGTGGCTCTCTCTCATATTAATGTCGAAGTTGGAGTGCCTTTGTTTCTAATGTTTGCGCTTGTAGATTCTTTCAGATCTAGGAGGACGAAAACCTGTTTAGAGGATTCTTTAAAATTCAGGAGGGCCCGCGTCCGTTGCTTGTCTTTGATGGTGGTGGTTTCATCTCAGGTTCTTATCTAATGGAGGTGACGGTCGTCTTTGTCATGTTCGGCCTTTCCCCTGATCCTCTTCTCCGGCCGACTATCTGATTTTCGGATGGTGGTCATCGTTGTCTTCCGGCATAGCCCGACGACTTCTCCGACGAGGATTCAAAGTTTTACTGGCTCCCGTGGTATTGCTGACATCCAGTCGTGGCAATGAGCACAGCTCAACGTGCACCTGTTTGTTATTTCTGTTTTCTTCTGGAACTGCATTGTGTGTTCAAGATTTCTAATCCTTTTAGTGTCCACTTATGTCCGACGTGCGGGCCAGACAACACTGACCCTTGGATCGGTCTTGGTGCCAACAGGTTTTGCGCGCCAGCGTTTGACTCAGGCTCCCGATCACTCGACCACTGCCCGAGAGATCGATGGTACTCGACGCCCGGGACGGCGCCGCGCGCACCAACGGCGAGGCCTCCTCTTCCTCCTCCCACTCGACATCCGGCGAGGAGCATCCTCTCCCGCCCGTGCTCGGCGGATTCGTCAACGGCGATCAGCCGCTGCCGCGGCGCCTCCTGGACTACGCGACGCGCGCCGGTGCGACGACATGGTGTCCGCGCCAGGCCACCGAGAACGCCGCGCGCCGCCTGGTGGCCTGGACAAGGGAAGGCGGCGCCGTCCACGCGCTCCTCGTCGTATCTGTGAGCCTCCGCTTTCCTGTTCGGCTTTGGCTCCGACTCGAATTCATCAGCCTAACGGACTCTTGATTTGGATCATGATCCCAACAACTAAACCATCATTCGCCCCTCGCAGGTTGGATCCGTCACGTCCTTAGCGCTGGCTGTGCTTCTCTTCTTCACGTTCTTCCTGGTGGCGGCGGCGACGGCCGGCATCGTCATTTCGATCCTCATGTCCCTGGGTGCAGCCGGAGGGTTCCTGGCCGTCACGTTCGCTTTCCTGGCGGCGATGTACGTCGGGCTACTGTCGGTTGCCGTCGTTGTTATTTCGGCAACGACCGTGGCGACTGTCATTGGCATTACCATTGCCACTGGTACCTCGTCTCATCTTCTTCCGACAAACAAATCCCACTCTTGCTTGCCATACTTTCTGAACGTGATGATGTTTGAATGAAACCACACCACACCCCTTTGGAAGTATCACTTGCTGCATCATGTTAATCAAGCTTATTTCAACAATTAACTGGTCTGACTATGCCTCGTTGCAGGTTGGGCTGCGTTCTTCTGGATTCTTTGCTTTTCTGCTAAGAAATGCATGGACCTTTCTAAGCTCTGAGAGATCAACTGGCGCCACAAGATGTGCGATCGATCTGGTCGAGCAAATTTCGTTCGCTTTCTAGGTACATGATCTACGGCTATCTGTATAGATAAATCATGGCACGGATGTGCGCCATGTGAATCTAGTCTTGTAGCTAGCTCTGTGAACAATAGCATACTCTTTTCTACAACAGCAGAAAATCAGGTAAAGTTCACCATAGCTAGTCTGGAACCGATCGATGCCGGGGCTGCTTCTAAACCGGATTAAATTTCAGTCGTGCTACCAGGTTCTCTCATCGCAGAACTGCAAGCCTGTCTATATCTGTTTGTCACATTGTAATGGACAATCATTTACTTCCATGGACAACAGCAAGGAAGTAAAACCTATATGTGTCATTGCACGTAGTTAGCCCAATTTTTTGCACAATTGCACGGCTATAGATGTGATTTATATAGAAAGCGTTTTATACATCTCAAATGCCAAATAACAGGTGCGTCTCTTGCACACAAAAAATTTGGTACACGATTTGATGCTCAACACCTACTTGATCACTACGTAAGGGTCAGTTCATCCTGTGGCATAATGTTTGCTACACTTCTCACACTAACACCAGACACCAGTGATGGTATTACGCTCTAGACAAGGTACACCTTCCGGCAATTTACAGGCGCATCTTGCTGGTAAAAAATGGAGAACTGTGTAAATAATGTGTTTTGCTTAGGTGCTCAATAATTTCGGCTACTTTGGCCTTGCATTCCATGGAATCCATGCAGGGTGGAAGTCTTCCCCCAGACATACCTCTGCCTTTGTCCTGCGAGAAGCTGAAAATGGTGCACTTCGTTCCGCTCATCGCAAAGATTGATAAGTTAGATAGAATCATCGTGGGACTAACATGGTAACTAAGCTTAATCATCAGCTATTGCAAAAAAAATAGGGCCTCATTCCAAAATTAGACAACCATTACTGTTAGTACTATGCGCACGATTCACTTACTCCGTCCCTTGATTTGGATTACATTTGAATCATTGGCCTAAGAGAACTCAAAATTGCAGCCTCATATAGTATGAAGGTGAGTGGGGGCGAAACAAGGTAAATGCACAGCACTTACCTGTCCACACACTTTGATTTGCTGCTACCATGCACCTTAGAGTCTAATCATTGGCCTAATGAGATCGCAATGAACATCATATGCATGGATAACAGTTTCTAAGGTCCCTGTGATATAACATAGCACAGACTGAGGGAGGAGATGATCCTACTGAACCGAGGACATGATCAAATATGGTAAGCAAAGATGGCCAGGCTCTCCGCCTCCCACATCGTATCAGCTCTCCGTCCTAGCCTAGGCGTCTGCCATGCCAGTGGCTACTGACATAGGCATCCCAAATGGGCCTGCCAAAGATAGTACCCGGGGTTTACTGAAGGCCCACTACCCGAAGAATAAGAAGATTCGGGAGCCCAAGATATATCAAGGAAAGTCAAGAGTTGTAATAGGAAGTGTTATTTGTAATCTGGCGGGATGAGTTAGAAACCGTCCCGGACTCTGTAACTTGTATGGCACGAATCCCTCGGCTCCACCTCCTATATAAAGGGGGAGTCGAGGGACAAAGAAAGAATCGAATCATTGTCTACAAACCCTAGTTTTCATAATCGTCGAGTACTTTCCGGCTGAAACCTTCGAGATCTACTTACCCTCTACTTCCAACTAAACCCTAGCCTACAATCCATAGGCATTGACAAGTTGATACCTTGTCAGCTACCTACCGGGAAAGTCTGGCAACTGCGAGAGAAGTAACGACCCAAACTGTTGCGAGGATGGTAAGAGATACCCACAGTACCGTTGCTCGCCTCCGGTGACATCGAGCACCAAAGCCATCTTGACATTCAACAACTTTGAGAAGGGCAAGGACAGTGGTGGTCCCTCGGAATGTGACAACGCTTTCCACAACGATGAGGAGATGGTCGTTGCTCTCTCCACCGGCTGGTTCAAGAACATGACCCGTTGTGGATACTGCATCAAGATCACTGCCAACAGCAACTCCGTGTATGCAAAGGTGGTAGACGAGTGTGATTCCGTGTATGGTTGTGACGATGAACACAACTACGAGCCGCCCTGTCAAAACAACATTGTGGACGCCCACCAGATGTTTGGAATGCATTGGGGCTTGATCAAAACGTTGGTGAACTGGCCATCACCTGGTTCAACTGGTTCGACAGCAGTAACTAGTCAACATTGACATACAATCTTATATTACCATTCCTCGCGATTTTACATCAACTATTGTGTTTGTACAAACCATTTGTAGGTATTATAGTAATTACATGCTCATTCGGGATGCTACATATGTCCGTTCCTACAATGGTTGTTATATGGTTTCGACAATATATTTCCGTAACATTTGTCTTGAGGGAAGAATGTTCTAGTAGCTCAGTTGCATGCGTCTTACCTATCCAACAATGAAACCACTACTACTTCTCTCCCGGCATTCATTGTCGTCGCTATTTTTGACAGTTAAATCTATAGTGGTTTGTGGCTTGGGGGTACAACCTTAGCTTATTGAAAATTTACTATTGGCAACACATGATTTGCCACTTTCTTAGCCATACGTTCTGCATGTCATAGGATCAATTGAAATTCTTGCAAAATCTGCCACACTTGTCATTTTTGTTTGCAGGACATTTCGTGGCACCCAGAATGCATCAAAGGTTAATTGTGCAAAAGTCATAAACCAAATAAAAAAGTCACAATCCAAATATGCCATGTGTGCATACAAAGTACTCCACCTCAAAGAAAAAAAGAAGGTTAATTGAACAAATTTAATCGTGACCCAAATATGCCATGTGTGCATGCATTATACTCCACTTCAAAGAAAAAGAAAGCTAGTTGTGCAGTTATTACCAAATATGACATGTGCGCATGCAAAGTAGTCCACCAAAAAATGATTGCCTCTGACTTTGAACTGTCAGAGAGAAGGCTATATAGCGGTCTAGGCGCAGAGAAGAGGTGGCGCCACTTGGCAACAAGCCGTCAACATTCCCAGCAAAAGGTTGGACCTCATCCTGTTCGAATCTAGCTAAGGGGTAGCAAAAGCAGTCGCTGTAGTTTTGCCAGCACCACCCACCTGTGTGATTTCAACCCCGTAAAAGATGGTGTTTACAAGTAAACACCTTGCTTTTGCATCTGGACCTCGCGCACCTTATGGAGGGTGCAACTATTATAGCTTGCGCCCGGGTGTTCACTACTTTATATAATAACGTAAATAACACTACGAACTCCATATTCACTCTTTTTTCAATGAAGTAAAATACAGTGCTCACTACAGTTAATAATAGCACAACCGAATACAATCACCAAACCAAGTGACAGTGAACCACCAACACCAGCAAGCAGCAACCGCACAAGGGTCCCCAGATACGAATCATATATACACACACTTTAGGCAAAGATAATAAACGAGAGCAAGCATAAATAGTTGTCAGCAAAAATAAACGAGAGCAAGCATAAATAGTTGTCAGCAAGACTCAGTACACCGTGAATCCATGATGATTGTCCGGGTAGAGTCGCTGCATTTAGGTAAAGTAATGCAAAGCAGCATGTCTGGCCGTAGAACATAGCCTGAGAAGTTCAAAGAGCAGAAGATAAAACAAGAGGTCAGTATGAGCACTACCATCTTTATCTCTAACCTGGTGAAGGAAAGATAGTAGCATCACACAACATACCTAGTGGCTACCAACAAGCGAGAGCAGGAACGTCCGATAACTCCCTGATGTTTCAGAATGGATAGCATCACTTAACGGCTTTTTGTATTTCTTGTAGTATTCTGCCTTGATATACTGCATATCAATCTCAGTCCTCGTCACCACAATCCTTATAAGTGTCCTGTCGTCAGTACCTAGACCTTTCATGGACTTCCTTAACGCCTGTATTAACATTATTCACACAAAATACAAGATAAATACCAAAGCAAGAGAACAGAGATCAACACTCCCCAAAAAAGATGTCCTGAGAAGAGAATAATAAAGATGACACAACTTTTAGGTCTATCAGTCAGTTCTGGAGCAGAACCACTGCATGGAAGATAATAGCATTCATGGAGGCATAGTCTGTAGCATATTCCCGTATCAATGATACTGGTGGTGTTCAGCCTAGATAAATAATGCAGCTAGCACAGTTACAGACAGTGGTGGATCTAGAGCAAGCTATGTGAGTGCACAGGACCCCTAGTGGAAAAACAATTCTTTGTAAAATGCCATTTTTACACCACATATGTACCCCTAAAAATGTTTTTTATTTGTTGATGCACCCTCTAGGCACCCTGGTTCCAAAAGTTGTAGCTCCACTACTGGTTACAGAGTACAATGGGACGTTGGGCACCAAACATACCGAATCAATCTAGCCACGTGCCTACTTGAAAGTATTTGCACAACATATCTCATTGGGATTAACTAGATATTAACTGAAAGTAGGAAACACGGAAGAAGTAAAGAAATAATACTCCAGAGTTGAACCCTGCAGGGCTTCATACACAGTATATTACGGAGCAAGTGATATTGATTCTCCAGATCTTGAAAAGTAATTTTGTAACATGAAAAGGTTGAATTACAATTCATGCAGTGTAAAAAATCTTCACTTTATCAAACACAAGAACTAAAGAGCATGACTTGCCTCTGGCAATCAAACAAATTATATTTACATATTTTAATCTGAGGACAGCATGATTGAGATACCTTAGCAAAATACTTCGCTGGATTCTCAGCACATCTGAGGATAGTTATCAGTGCAACTTCAAAATTTCCAGATGTTTCATTCTTGACAACCTACCATCAGTAAAGGAAATTCGTTATTACACACCAGGAGAGCACCAAAATGTAAATGGAAAGGCAGAAGTCTTACCTTCTCTAACGATCGGTCATACATGTGGTGGTAAGCAGAAGCAACAGCTGCCAAGTGTGCCCAGCTGCGTTCAGTGAAGATACGAATGAAGGTTTTCTCATCTGTGCCAAGCTTTTTCTCACCAGCTTTGTACAGGTCCTTGGCGTCATGTGTCACTATAGTGGGATCAACCTCAGGGCCTTCATAGCGTGGAATGCCCAAATAGGCTAGTAAGATCTGAAATATACATTACATCACTAATTAGCACAAAAGGTACAATTTGGACAGGTATACCTGTCCAAATTGTAAGAAAGCCAGTGCACAGATCACACTGATATCAACATGTAAAGAGGAATTACAAAATGATATCAAGATAGCATTTAGTAAATGCAATATTCTCAAGAACGCATTAAATTCTGCGTTTCAAGAAATGATATGTATGAATAGGGAAGTAAACAATCCAAATGTCTTTCAACTTGTTTGCATCAGACGAAAAAGTTAAACAAGTTGAGCAATAAAACCTTCTGATGATCACCAGAAGTTTGCTGACCAATGTCATGCTCAAGATAGGTACCAAACTTGGCATAATATGTCTGTTTCATTATTTGCAGCTGTGATGGTGTCCTGGAACATATTATATCAGTAGCTGCTCTCAGATCAGGAGCTTCAACACTCAGAGCATCTCTCAAAACAGTTGCATCACGTCCAGCAGGATCAAGAATCCAGAGCAACATTGCTTTCTGAAATCATAACCACAAGGTTAGCCATATCGCAGTAATTCAACCATACACACAACTGAAGAAACACAGCTTTGGCTAATACACCACGCAAATCAGTACTTCTACTAAGTGAATACGTAGTAATATCTAATTAAGCATACCACTTCAGCTAGTGTAATTGTGCAATGATTTGATTTATCATTCAATAATGATTAATTTTGTAGTTTCCAATACCTTGTGGTTTCCACTGAGTTCAGATGATATACGACGCGAAAGTTCCTCAGAATACATAGTCTTGAATTCATGTTGAATGTATCCACGTTGCATTGAGTCACGGTGAGCAAGTATATTTGAAACTGCTGTACTATCACACCCAAACCCTGTAAGACAGAACCAAGTCAAAATAAATCATAATCAGCACGACAGCACCTAAAGGATTACTTACTAATAAAGAAAACAGATAATGAAGATTGAATGAACTTTATCATTTTAAGTTAGAATGTTTAGTTTCTGCAGACCAGTAAATCGCTGAAGCAACTTTCTTCACTTCTGATTCTCACTTGATTAAAGCAACCATGCATTACTAGAGCATATTTATTAACTCCTGACCTACCTGAAGAATAATGTAGTTTACAGACACAGTAACATTGATATAGGTGCCGTATAAAATAAACTTATGTTGTATTTACTATCTTGTCATCTTAAATGGAACATTAACATGCACATGTTTTACACTAAATTGCAGATCACTACAGAGTTGCTGCTCAAGTATTGTTATATATAATGTAACAGGATTCACAACTCAAATACCATGGTCGTAATGAGTGCAAGTCGACTAGTCATGGTACTAACAGAGTAAGGGGCAACTTGAATGGTTACAACTACACTGCTCCGTAAACAACTATAGCACCATTATGTCATAGGTAGTAGGTGTCATCCATAACAAATAAATTCTTGAAAGCACCTTCATCGGATGCTGAGCCTTCTATGGGGGCCCTTAGCAGTTGAGAATTTTAATTCTGAGTTATTCTGAACACACGGGAACGGCTGGGATGGTTAAGGGGAGGGGACACACAAATGGAAGGGACAAGAAGGAATTTGATAATAAAATAAATGAAAATTCAAGAGGCAACAATATGTATCAACTTGTGAACCAGAATATCAATGATCACCAATATTTTACAGGACATCATTCCATAAATATTGTCCACAATCTAATTTTTATTTCTTCTAACCTTGATAAAAAAAATCCTAGCAATCCAGAAATATGAATTACTCGAGTTTTTTTTTTTTCGAGGAAACGCAAAGGACCATTTCAGTGAAAAGGTAGAGTTTTGTTTACATCCTCCTAGGAGGCAAGATTACATGTTATTAAACCTATACATCAGTGCACATCCAAAGTGGATGGCAGAACCAGCCTTAACCCCTGGGCTCCTGCCTGAGCCCATAATCTTATCTCTTCCTTGATGTTATCTATCAGCAGCGGCATTGAAGGCTGAATTACTCCAGTAACCAGCAATTACTACATGGCTTTGCACTTTTGCAGGAAGAATGGTCTGCCTGAGACGGGACTCGTCCTTATTATCAGGCCACTTGACTCCAAATTCGAGCAGGTCAAGCTACATGTCCCCAGTGGGCACAGTACTGCAGTTACCATCACCGCACCCCTGAAAAATGTCCCAATCTCCGACTCACGGTCCATCCTAACATCTAGATATTTCAACCTCCGACGCTCTAGCTCTTAACAACAAATCCACATCCAACCAGAACACTTCAATAGTGCTAAGTCCATTCTAATGAATAAGGCTTATATTATTTTTGAAAAGTCAAACCATGTAAAGTTTGACCAAGTTTTTACAAAAAAAAAAAAAATCATTAACATGCAAAATATAAAATCAACATCATTAGATACATCATTAAATATATTTTCATATGATATATACAGAACATCATATTTGTTGATAGAATTTCCTAAAAGTTTGGCCAAACTTTATTTGGCTTGACTTTTAGAAAAAATTTAAGCCTTATTCATTGGAACATACATTTTTACACGACAAAAATAAATCTAAGAGACCAACGTTCCTTTTGACCACTGAATTCAATCCACGCAGCCCCTGGTCTGGAACAGCAATTTCCACCTGGAACAGTGTTCAACTCATGTGAAGACTATTCAGCAAAATAAACTCATCCGAAGATCGGCAACTATTATTCGATATCGAACGAATCGCTGCGAACGAAACGGCAATCGTTGAAAATCCATGGCATGACGCAAGCCTCCCGTGGCCGCGTTGACCCGAAATCGATCCTTATCCAAAAGCGCGATTGCGGTGGGGGAATCGGGGAGGGGGAAGGCACGGACCTTTGAAGGCCTTGTGGAGGTCGATGGCGTCCTGGCGGGGGTTGGGAGGCGCCGGCGGCAAGGTGAGGCTCGCCATTACCGGCGGAGTTCGATGCGCTCTCCCGCTCCCGGCGATTCGATTCGATTTGCTTGGTCAAGGGAGCTGAGGGATGGTTACGCGATTTCGGTTACCTTCTTCTTCTTTTTAGGTCTTCTTTGTAAGTGGGGAACGATGGACCAGGTCTAGCCATTCTTGGTGCCGGGTCACGGTCGACCTCCACGTCGCCTGCTCGGACGGCCGATACGGTGTGGCCGGACAGGGAACCCGGCAGACCTCCACGCCTGAGAAATGCCAAATACGCGACGACAAAATGAACAACGAACCATTAAAAAATATCGAAAAAATTATCTAAATTTAAATGTATTTATGCATTAAACAAAGTCTAGATATATTTAAATTTAAATAAACTTGCAACTTTTTATGAAGAGAGGTAGTACAAACAGCTAGCAGGGCGGCTCTAGCCCTAGACATGGTGGGCAACGTCGGGCCCATCACCGCATCTTCTCTTCTACTTATTAGGCTAAACCAAATTCTTGAAAAGGCCCACCGGGCGAGGGACGTAGCCATCAGGTAACCAAAGAAAGGCACCGAGGCTTCATAGGGGGTGGGGGACGCAGTCGACTCCATCTCCCTTCTCTTCTTCAAACGATCGAATCCCCGGTCCAACCGTCTCGCATGTACTCCCACTCCCAATCGGCAGAGAAGTGCGTAAGTGGAGATCGGCTCCCACCTCCCAGTACCATATCACCTTGCTCAGATAATTGTGCTCCACTTTTTCTTTAGTATGTAGATTCTTGTTAATTCTTAATTGTTTAGTGATCGGAATTGCATATGTATATGTATTGCTGAAAAATATGGAAACACACTCTCACCACTAGATAACCATGGTAAATTATACCACGGGGTAGATAATGGTGAAGTTTCTGTGTGTGTGAGAGAGAGGGGGATGTTAATTGTTTAGCGATCGATTTTTTTTGTTTTTATGTAAACATTGTGAGAGATGCATCTTATGTGATGCCAGTTAGCTAATTTCTTCATATTTATAGGTGTCACAATGCTGAATTATAAGCCCGGGCTAAGAAAATGCATGAAAGAAAATGAGTGAATCAACTTATTGAATCATAAAAGGTGCTTTAAATAGCTATTTTTTGGCAACAAGTAGAAGAGAAGATGTGGTTTTGTGACTTCGCATCTACAAATGCTCAAAGATTTTTTTATGAAGCACTAAAGTATTATTGTCGATGGAGTCATTGGAATTTGGTTTTATTTGAGGTAATACAATTAGCACGGAATACTACTTGTTGTATTTTGCTACTGCATTTGTCTTACTATTGTTATTTGACATTGTTTAAGTGCTTAACAATTAGTTTATAGACATCTCACACTATGAATGTATGGTTGAATATTAGTTTTTAATATTTTCCAAGTAAAACAAGACATTGAATGCTATTTTTAATACTTTCCAAGTAAAAAAATGCATATATATATATATACATATATATTTATTTATTTATTTATCTTGATACCGTACATGTATATTAGTCTTATGGGACCCTATCGTCATCTTGCCCTAGGGCCCCGCAAAATGTATAGCCAACCCTGAAGGCCAGGGGTGCATACAGATCGGATTGAAGAGAGGAAGAGGGAGGGAGGGAGAGAGAGAGAGATTGGACTTTGCAATTGGAAAATACAATGAATTTATGTTCATGTAGAGAATTCTAAAAAATTGCACTCCATACCAAACGAAAGTCTTGCATTCCAAACTTGCCCTATATAAGAGCATATCCAATAATGTTTATATCATGGTTAATAACATGTTTCAAGCATGTTTTCATGAAGAATAAGACCGAGTAAGTTTGTGTGAGTATGGATCAACTGGCAACTGCCCTATGCAGAAGCTCCAAAGATACACATACTGAAGTACATGATAGTATATTATTGGTGAATGATATGGACAACTATACATGCAAGTAACCAACAAATTGTTGGATTTCTCTAAATGAACATTAAGAAGATTGTTGATGTGAAAAAGGTACTCTTTGCATGGTGCATATTTTCTTCGAAGAAACATGGATGCCCCCATTTGAACACTTGAATGGGGCAAGTTGAAGATAAGTACCAAACAAAATGTAATGGTGCTACCAAAATGTTGATGTTTTTTTTTTTTTGTAGGAAATACAAAATTAAGAGATTGCAAAATATGATACTGGTAATTGTAAACAACATTGATTAAACAAGTATAAGATAATTCGGAAATATCATTTTTCTTTAGGCACAATCTTTCTTTGTTGCAACACACATCGATACCTTCTCATATGAAAGTAATGCTATTATTTACTTAGATAACGAGTATAAGATAATTAAGATTTTTGCATGATGGAGAAATTTAAGTTTGTTGAGTAGCATGTGCTTCTCTTTGTGTGACCCTTGTCATTGCTTTGCTCCGTCACAACTCGTCTCTCCCCATCCTTCATCAAAAAATGTTGGTAATGTGGAAGTAGGGAGCTGACAAACATGACACCGAGGAACATACATGAAATGGCATATGAAAACTTTGACATGACAAAGAAAAGAGAATTATGGGGTTGACCATGTAGATACATATGCTAGAGACACATAGACATATCTCCACATGCTACATCTTGTAACGGAGGAAGGAAAGTAGAGTGATGAGAAAAAGAAGAATATAGACATGTGAAAGGCCAACATCATGGAGATAAGGAAGAGTGAATGCATGTGGAGAGAAGATAATGACATAAACGTGTCTTAGGAATGTTTTTGATTTTGGTGGAGCAAAAGGTGCCAAAGGAGAAAGGGGAATAGAGAACAAAATGAGGCACAGACTACTAATGTGCTTCACCTCCAAATATTATTTTTTTGTCTTAGGTGGCCTTAATTCGTCGCTTCATTATTATTTTCATGAAAACCATAGTTTTATAAGGTTAATTTATTTTTAGTGATATATCAACACCGCAATTAAAATGAATTGAAGTATTAAACACTACATAAGGGTCCAACCCATTCTCAATCAACAAAATATTGGTGGACACATGCAACCGATCAAAACTGATTGGTATTCATCAACGGAGAGCCAACCATGACCGATCAAAACTCGAATCAACCAGGACCGAATCATGTTGTGGTGGAGCTCCTGGTTGGAAATGGAGCACAAGAGATGTGCCATGACATTGGGTCGGTGCATGCGCTGTGGAGTCTTCCTCGAGGAGCTTCGAGGGCAAGCGGATGGAAGGCTACATGAGATGGATGGGACCAACGTTCGGCGACTGGGCGTCGACTTGGAGGAGTTGCAGCGGTGGCGCCAAGCGGAGGAGCCGAAGAAGAGGCAGCGACATAGCCTGCACGAAGGAGTAGGGATGGGCTAGCATCATAGAAAGGAGTGCACCACCCGACGAGAAAAATGTGTAGCCCACGTGTAAAAAAAACATACTCCGTACTAGAAAGGAGAGAGAGATGCATAAGTTCTAGCCGGCCGCTGAATAAAGTTTTCCTTAAACTCATTTTTTTTTGTGTGTGTGCAAATTGGAGACTTTAAACTCATTTTCACTGCTCCTGCACCCGGTCCAAGCCAGCTCGCCGTGCACCGCGTACGTGCGGGTGCGCCTCCACGCGCTTCCGCTGCCAGCGTGCACACCGTACGCCTTCCAGCGCAGCGCTCTCTGCGTTAGACCAAGTGCCACGATGAATGTAAAACTTTGCTAAATACGGAGTATAAAAATCGGGACGAAGAAGAAGAGACCGAGAGAAAGATTTGACGACGGGATTTCTCCAGAAGCGACCGCTTCCATTTCCAGATCCCGTCGTTCCATTCAAACCGACCGTTTCCGCCACCGGTTTCTCCTCCTCGGAGCGACGCTCGGCCGACATGTGGCCCCCCGCGGCCTCGCCGGCGGGCAGGGCGCTCCGTCCGCCGCCGCCGCGGTTGTCGGCAGCGGTGCGGGTCGTCGTCGCGCTGCCTGTCGCGGCGAGGGCGCGGGGGCAGCCGCCGCCGCGGAGGCGGCTCTGCCTCGCTGCGCCGCGCGCGTCGGAGATGGCGGCCGCGGCCGAGAAGGGGGAGGAGGAGAGGAGGTGGTGGAGGGGCGCGGAGGAGATGGACGCGGCGGTGAGGCGGGAGATAGCGATCCGGAGGCTGCAGGAGGAAGCCGAGGAGGCGGGGACGGGGCGGAGCAGGAGGGAGTTCGCCGTGTTCGAGACGGCCAGGGGGGACACGCTCTTCACCCAGTCGTGGACTCCCGCCGCCGCCGATCCACTCAGGTACCCACACGGGCTTCCCGGAGCTTCGATTCATTATTGTAAGATCGATTTTATTTGCCTAGTCGCGGCGCTTGCTGCTACTTTGAATATGCGTGCATGTTTTTCCGTTGTTGGAGATGATTCGATCTGTGCCGCGCGCGCCCATGTTAATTTTGGCGCGATTTGATTTGATTTGATTTCATCTGTGTTGGTACCATCCAGTGATGCATAATACTACCCGAGCATATATTTTTGTCTTGGGGCTCCATCCGTTGTCTTATACTAGTAGGGAAGCATGTGAGAATCTCAGAATATTCTACTGAGAGTGTAAGCTTGTCTGTTCCTTGCACGCGTGTGGGATTGGACAGCGGGGAGATGGTGGATTGCATGGCAAATACTAGTATGTCGTTTACCAACCATAAGAGTAGCTAATGTTCAGGGATGGCCGGCTTGCTATACTAAACCAGGGCGTTACTTGTGGTTGGACATTTTTATTGCTTGGACAGCAATGTTTAGCATTGTTGGTGGTGCATCACTATTAGACCAGGGCGTTACTTGTGGCTCGATTCATGGAACTGGAACTGCAGATATTGACGAAAGCACTAGCTGATGAGCTTTTGGAGTTTTAATTTTCTCAGAAGTATTGATGAATCATAAATGGGGCTGTGTCTAGATGGATGTAGGTTCTGAAAACACGCGAAATAAATCCCTAGATTAAGACATTAAATGGTCTATCCAACATCTAATGCGTTATTAGAACATAGTGATAACTAATGAACCGAGTGACTTCTGCGAAGTGATGGTGCTCACCAAGTTGCAAGGTGTAACTAACATTTTGTTGTTGCCTCAGATAAAATTTTACATATATCTCCAAAAAAAACGAAGAAAAACTTCTATGGGAACTTAAAAAGTGAAGGTAGCAACCTGAACATAGCTATAACAACTGCTGTCCTAACTCCTGAATTTTGCCTTTTGGCCTTTTTCGGCCATTATCTCCCAGAGTAGAAGCATATTGTATCAGGGAAGAGACTACTTCATGATTGGTGACAACTTGTCCGCTAATGCTACAATTTTTGTTCAGTGTTGGGGGTACTTGGACCTAGAACTCGTGATATATTAATGCAAATGTAAATTACTTAACAACAAAAATTCATTTGTAGCTCATAAAAACATGAGAGCGCGTATATCATATTTAGACATTCAATACTGGTACTGCATGCTTTATATTTCTAACTACAATTTGCCGGTGGTGGCTAGCTAGTCAAGGCCTAGAGCAAGCATGCAGAACAAAGCTACCTCGTTTTGCAAACAAAAAGCCACATGCACGCGACATGCAGGGAAGCATGGCCTGGCCATAGGCTCTTTTCGTGCCCAGACGATGAACAAAAACAAAACTGCCTGGCTAGACCAGTCCCAAAAAGCCGGGTATTAACCAAAGTTTGAATGAGGTCAACCCGGAACTGTTTGGACCCATAACCAGCCAAACCCAACTGTTTACCTCACGAACCCAAACTGAACCCAACTGCTGACAGACTAGGCCCATTCCCACCGTAATTAATCAAACCCATTATTAAAAACTAAACCATCCAACCTGGTGACACTGGAACCATTCTCAGGTTTAACTACTTGATCCACTGAATAATTTTCCATATATAGTTTTCTTTAGACAATAATCCTGACATTTTTTTTGCTTTTCATATCTTGTAGGGGCGTAGTTGTTCTGCTACATGGTCTGAATGAGCATAGGTATCTACATACATCGATATGCCAAGATGGATTTCCCTAGTAAGTTTTGCTGACAGCAGTGAGTGTCCCGCAGTGGAAGATACAACCATTTTGCAAAGTTGTTGAATGATCAAGGGCTTAAAGTTTATGCAATGGACTGGATTGGTGAGTTTTGTTACTGTCATATGCTGGGGCTCAGATTTGACCTGCTTACTGCTTTTGGTGATTTGATAACGATTCCACAAATCATTCTTGTAATCTCTACAACTAGTACTAACTACAAAGTTCACTGTGGTTTAAGATTGCAAGATCTTCAAACTAGTACTCCCTCCGTCCATAAAAGGATTTGTGTAAAATGGGATAGTGTTGTAAGATCTTCAAACTAGATCAACAACACAATAGAAAGTGGAGCTCGTAATCTAGATGGCTATTGTATTGCTCAATTTTATCTACCGATGAACTTAGTAGTCGCAGGATACTTGCTGCCACGCCAGTTTTGTATGCGATTATCCAATATAAGTAAACCTAATTAATTTCATAAATGCATGCCACAGGATGGACCAATATGCAAAATGTTTCTTCTGTTTGATTTATGATTTTAATGAAATTTTCCTCCTACTGCTATTTTGCTTTCATCTTGGAAATGAGCGAACTGGTTGTCATTCTCAGCCCTTTTCCTTCTCTGCATGCGTTCGGAGTCGATCTGATTTTGAAGTTGTATTTTTTCTGTTCTCCCAAGGACATGGCGGAAGTGATGGGGCGCACGGTTATGTTTCATCGCTTGATCATGCTGTTGGTGACTTGGTACTGTTTCTTGAAGCCCGTAGCTATAGACTTCAACTCATAGTTTCTTTTATATCTGGGCTTCCTTGAACTAATGAAAGTTTCTTTGTGCGCAGAAAGAATTCTTGGAGGATGTTGTGTTGGAAGAAAACCATGGTTTGCCATGCTTCTTATTTGGCCATTCCACAGGTGGAGCTATTGTTTTGAAGGTATGCAGTTAGAGCTTATTTGGTTGGCATCCTGGCTACTCCGTGCCTGGTCTGGTCTGGGGCCTCCCTGAGATCTGCCTGAAGGTTGTTTGGTTGGTAACATGAAGAAATAGCTGGTGGTCTGGCCTGGATGACCTGGCAGCTTAGATAGCATGGACCAGGCAATTGATTTGGAGTTCCTGGGTCCTGCACGGCATTCTAACACCCAGACTCCAGTTACTGCCTTATTCTCATTGCCCTGCCCTCTCCCTGTGCTCAGGCCAATGTGAGGAGACTTTTCTGCCTGATGGCCGTTGACTGTTCTGTCCGCCATCGCAGCTGATCGTGGCTCTGTCCGCCATGGACTCGTGCAGCCCCAGGCCGCTGTGGGCTGTGGCTTTCAGCACCGGACAAGCCCTACCTCCCCACGGTCAATACAAGCCCCAATCTCTTCGTCCATCTACTTTTCTTCTCCATGGAGCTATCAGTTGGACTACCTGCTAGTTTTCTATATATTTTTTGTCTTTTCTCGTGAGTGTTTACGGTCTGTTAGTAATGGATATTGGGTTAATTTATGGAAAACGAAAGTGTACTACGGATTATACGTTTCTCAGGTAGAATACACTCCTTTCTCTTCTACACATTTACCCAGATCCAGGACTCGAGCCAAACACTATACTCACCTGGCCAGGCAAGTATCACTTGATTTCCAGGCAGCTTTCGGGCACCACTTTTTGCCAGGCAGGGATACCAGGGTACCAACCAAACAAGCCCCTAGATAAAATTGTTTGATTCTTATCATAACCGTAATACTAAGTTACTAACTCTGAATCTCTGATTCCTTTTGTTCACTGGTCATTCAAAGGCAGCACTAGATCCTTGTGTCGAAGTAAATATAGAAGGTTTGATCTTGACATCGCCAGCCATTCACGTACAGCCATCTCATCCGATTATCAAAGTAAGCACATAAATGTTTGCATTTCTTTCTAGTGATTGCTGTGGGGTGTTGGGATCTTTGTTTTATGAGCAACATCTCTACATCCTGTAACCTTCGAACTCCCGGAATACTATCCTCATATGTTTGACGTTAAATGAAATCAGTAGGGTGGTATGCAACACCGGGTAGATTTAGGTCTATATTTCAAATGATCTTATCATGTCAATGCATAGCGATATGCTTACGTTGTGCTAAAACCCATTATTCATGTTAATTGCCGCCATTGTTTGCTTTAATATATGTTTCTTGAACATATCTATGTAAAAATGAACTGTAACAGTGACAACAATTGACGGAAGGTTCATTTTGTTATTCTTCTTTTATATATGGACAAATCCAGTGTAACAGGTTCTGCTATTATATCTTTTGTGTGGACCAGTGTGAATGCACATAATATTATTTTAATTCGTCAGACTGGCTACATAACTTTCTTGAAGTTTAAGCGGCAGTATTCTAACAAGAGTGTACCTTATTAAATTCCTGGAGGATCGAGTATCGCATTTCTATTTTGAAACAATCGCTGTATTCCTCTCCTACATTTACTCAATAATTTTAATGTGTTATATATTTGTATGATTGGTAATTTCAGTGCAGGATACAACCATACCATTTTCTTATTAGTGGTCGCAATATGAACTAAAAATGGATGTTGTTTCCAAATGCTTATATTTTTTGTTATTCTCAATGGCAGGTTGTTGCACCGATCTTCTCTGTGTTGGCTCCAAAATACCGAGTCAGTGCTTTGCATAGGAGAGGACCTCCTGTTTCCCGTGATCCAGAGGCTCTGAAGATCAAGTACACTGACCCACTTGTGTATACTGGACCAATTAGAGTTAGAACCGGCAATGAAATTCTCCGGATATCATCGTACTTGCAGAGAAACTTAAGCAAAGTTACTGTCCCCTTTCTAGTTCTTCACGGGACGGCTGACACGATAACTGACCCAAGAGCATCTCAACGACTTTACCAAGCATCAATGTCAACTCATAAATCTATAAAGCTATATGACGGATATTTACATGATCTTCTCTTTGAGCCTGAAAGGGATGATATAGCAAATGATATCATCAATTGGTTGAGCTCAAGACTTAATGCTCTCCACGGATGGTAAGATGAATCAGCTACGAGGTGCTTTCACTCGTAACATGCTATAGAAGAAGATAATTGTAATACGTGAGGTTTTTTGCTTGCTGCCTTTTCGTAGTTGTATTTGTGTAGTTACTTAATAAAGGGTATGACAGATGAGATGTAAGTATGTAAGAAATGATGTATTTATATTCTACGCAATTAGTTAATATTATTTTAAAAGAAAAGGAATGAATTCGTCGTTGGTTACTCAATTGCAGTCAGGTATTCTTGATTGTTTCTGGTTCATCTTGACCATCTATCTGATAGCACAGCTTATTAATTAAGACAGTAATGGTGTGGACCAAGAACCAGGAGATAATGCTGGTGTGTGCATTGTCGGATAATGTCTTGCAGGGTCTTCTATGTAATGACAATTATCTGTTCTTCGATGGGTTGCCACTTGCCAGTAATAGTCCAATCCCTATGACAGGTGAAAGCTACAATTGTGTAGCTCTGTCTCCATATATTAGGAATCCAGTTTGTGGGTATACACTTTATTGGTCTCAAACTCACAACACCATGATCTTACTGTTGAGTATATTGCTAATATGGGTGAGGATTTTTTAAGTTATCCTTCTCTTTGTTTTTTTTTTCTTTTCTATAGTGAGTAATTTTCATAATAGTACAGTACAACATGATTCATTATGCGGCACCCTTAGTTGAATAACTTATTTCAGTTCTGTACTAGGTAAACTAATGCTACATGATTTTTCACTTCTAACAAAGATTGTACTCTAACTCGCAACATGTGATGTACATAACATACTTGCAAATGCCATTTGTTCCTGTGTAAGATTCTAGAGTATGATGGATGCTTCTGAAACGAAAAGGTGACGTAGAATAGATAATGACACCGAAAGATGATACTATTTTCGCAATACCATGACTAATTATATGTGTACTATACTACTATTACTATTTGTCTGTACAATTTGTTTATGATTATCTTTTTGTTCATCAGCATATGCTAAGCACTTGGCGACTGCTTAACTCGTGCTTGTGCACATATTCAGTATGACATGTGTGTATCTTTCTGTTTTTATATGCATTTGTGCTGTTGGAGACAAAGATGATATATTCATTTTTTTCCCTGTTTGGCGTGTCAATTACGCCTGTGGTAATGTCCCAATTATTTTTTCAAGTCCCTCCTTTGTTACTTACTATGCTAGCATAGCTAAATCTTATATGATTTCTGCGAATTGGTGAAGATCCACATTTTTTTTATTGGTTGCAAATATGGCCCTCTCATGTATCGGTGTATGTGCTGTGACCATCGCTCATATCATGAATTCAGTCTTGTTTTTTTGTGCATTTTGCAGGTAGTGTTGGTCACAGTTTGTACTTAAAATCATTATCAGATGTCTGTACTAATTTTGAGGTACTCCCTCTATTCCACAACCGTATGTATTGTTTCATTGAAATTTTTGATTTTATACATCGTTTAACAGGTACTGTAAAATAGATGCAGTGCATGTTTGGTGCCATTCAACTCTTCAATTTAACAATGATTTTGGCAAAATAATATACAAATTGCAACTTGAGAAAAAAAAATGGCTCAGTGTCCATGTCTTCGGCAATTATGCTTAACGAGTAAGAAGGCATATGAATTACAAATATCTGAACTGACCATTGCCAGTTGTGTTGATTGTCACACACTAACTTATGTGAAGTGGATATTGATGGTTGCATAATGCTGTTGTGGCTTCTGCATTGCCACGCATGCTGGGAAAACTTAGTATCTGAGGAAGTAAAGCATTATGCACCAAAGAGGATTTATTTTTTTGCATCTCATGGTATTAGTTTTCCGCTATCTCTCCATGCTGAGGTTTGTTGATATGATTGAGTGACAAGAGCGGATATTAGGCCCATGCAGTGAATCAACATTGCAGAAAATGCAACAATTATGAAGTCCTATTCGCTATCAACAGGAGGCAGCCATTCTTATTTGACACTGGCCACAGGAACCCTGATCACTTTTGCATATGTATATGTAGAAAAACATATTGAGTTTCCTATCCTTTTTATGAATGGTGTTCTAGTGCAGTAGAACAAGTTGTCATAGGAGTGAGAATGCCATGTATCCAGCAACACTCAGATGAGCTCATACTTCATCAGTTGAATAATATAAGTTATTATGGGATTATGAGATACCGTAATCACATAGATGTGAAAATTAAATGTTATTGGAGTTGTGCTAGGCAAATCATGTCTGTGAGCTGCACTGTAGCTAACCTCTGACTCGTGTGCATGTGTCCCTTCCATATTTATCATAACAGTCGTGTGCATATGTGACCAATATCAGACGATCATCATTGTCAAGCTCACGATGCAACTCAAGTGAGCTGGTACCAGTTTGTTCTTGTTAAGATCTCAGCATGGTTGTAGCTTGCACTATTGTTTACAGTACTGCTGTTTCACTGGCTTATAGTATTGATATTGATATTTGATAAAAGTAAGTAGTTTGTTTTTATCGGATATGTTTCCGAAGGAACAAAGTACTTCCTCCGTCTAAAAATATGCTAATGTGTTATGCCGCTATTCCACTGATAATATGGATATTAAAAAACTGACATTGCAAATGTTTATGCTGTTATATGCAAGTTGAGTGATGTTTATTTCAGTTGAACTATTGATAGTGATGGTGGTTAACTCTTTTGTAATCATATTATTATTTACTTAACAGTACTCAACTATGTTTCTTATCACTATCAGTAATGAAAGACTTCCAGGTTGTGTTTCGTAAGGGTAAGCATGACTTAGTATTATTATTATTATTACTATTTGTTCTTCTTATGCTATGCATACAATATTTTTCTAGAAACACAAGGGTTAGCTGTTTATACACTGTCTGCAATGTGCATCTAGGCATCTAGCCTTCTAGTATACTGAAGGTATGCAACTGGGGACCAACTAGAAGCCACCACCGTCCATTTACCAGGATCAGATGATGATACATGTAGGCATGTGGCTACAGACCTCATTTTAGATTCTCACAGCTGTGTGTGAACACATTCCATTGTGTAGTCAGGTCTATCAGACAAATGAACGAACACAATTTTTCCTCTTTTGATTTGGGACCATCCTACTCCTACCTTGGTTTCTCACGGTTCAAAAAGAACGTCGATGGTTTCAAGAGAGTGCCTTGTCAAATGAAGAAACATGGGACAAGCTAGAAGCCACCAAATTGGTTGTTCAGGAAAATGAACGGTGAGCACTACTCCTGCCTAGATGTGCTTAACTTTTTACACCCCTTCTTTTTTATCCTTTAAATATTATTATTCTTGGATTGCTCTTTTGTCAAATCACCAACTTGTAGTGTCTTCATGACCCCTAAACAAAAACATAAAACAATATGAGTTTTTGTTCATTTTATCTCTAGTACCTTGCCAATGAATTCACCATTAGTAATATCTCCTCTGAAAAGGAGCTCAACCTGATACCTATCAAGCTTAATATCCTTCATTTGGGATTCAGGCAGAGGTAAGCCTAATATGACATTTATGTTAGAAGAAGCACATGATTGAGCGCATTAACACTCTACTATAATAAACTTTTGGTCTATGGGCCATATGGTGCCTGCAGGATCTATCCACGCAGTTAACCATGGCACAAAACTGGTACAACCATGGGATCTTTTTTCTCCCTTCCCTTTTTTTCCTAAAGAAAAAAAGAGTCTGGAGATCTTTTCAGATGGTACAAATGCAAATAGGTATAAATGTCCAAATTCTAGCAAGATTCAAACAAGTTGCAGGGCTTTCTTGCCAAAATCCAAGGTAGCATCACAAGCAGATAATAATAACAATACATATTAGGTAAACAAGTTGCACAAGTGGGCCTTTGTATATTCCCAGCCAGCCATTCAAGAGAGAAGGGTTTCTTTCCCAGCCAATCAAGTATGACAGTGTAGCTCGCCTATCAGAGCACTTTGGACTGCACATTTACTTTATTTATTGCACCACTTGATTATTATTTATTCTCCTGATGTTAATCGTAATATCTTTGTACTTTTTATTTTAGCATAGAGCCATCGACACAAGTGACGCCAAAAGTATAAACTAAAGCTGTTGTCTTTTGTTAAGATCAGAAGTTCAGAACCAGCAGTCAACCCATTGGTCTGCAGAAAGCTTAACATGTCTTAGGTCCAATATGTAGTGTATATATAAACGTTTTGAAGTTGGCGGAAATAATGAGAAGCTTCTTGACTTGCAACTCTGTCAACATCTTAGCTAAGCTTTCTCCCTTTCTGTTCCTGCCCATCTGCTCAGCTATATATTCTGAAACATTTGCAAGGTCTGTGATTACTTGCTCATGCATGTAGGCTTCTGCATGCCACTATTAGACAGCGAGACAGTCTCTTCCCTGTCATAGTTGGCTACCACGACATGGGAGAGAACCGGAAGTTTGGACAAGTGAGCAGACATGCATTTGTAACTATTCCTTTCTTCTCTGTTGCAGAATTGAAGCATATAACATCTGATGTTCTTCTTCTAGATCATCCTGCCAAGGATGGTGACAAGTAAGATACTGCACCACCAGGAGCTGTGTGCCCATCGATCCATGTCTGAGGTTTCAGGCATAGTGGATGAAACATTAGGAAAGAGGCCATTGGGTGGGCAGGATACTCTGAAATACAGGTGAATTTTTGTCATCCTTCGCATAGCAATTAAGTTCGTAATATCTTGTTTCTGATAATTTCCTGTGCACATGAAGGGTGTTTGCTAGTACATGGAATGTTGGTGGCATAATACCATCAGATGATCTAAACTTAGAAGATTGGTTGGATACAAGGGCTAACTCCTACGATATATATGTCCTAGGGTGCGTATCAACCTGCTAAGTGCCAACTCATTTGTTGTTAATAGTGCTGTTTAGTTCTAGCTGAATAATATTTGTGCTAATGGTGCTTTAGGTTCCAAGAAATAGTGCCACTCAATGCAATAAATGTCCTTGGTCCTAGCAAGAGATGCATATCTACAAAGTGGAACTCACTAATTGGGAAGGCACTGAACAAAAATAAGACGCAAGATGGGGAACAGTTGCATCATACAACTACAAATAACAGTGCAATAGAGAGCTTCACACAACAGGGATGCTTTAGATGCATCAGGAGCAAGCAGATGGTGGGCATATTTGCCTCAGTCTGGGTGAGAAGCAATCTTAGGCCATACATTCGCCATTTGAATGTGTCATGTGTTGGATCGGGTATCATGGGCTACCTAGGGAACAAGGTACACTTTACATCCATGTGTGAGCAATAAGACGTGCATATGTGCAATCTCATAAGTGTTAACCGTGTACTTTGATATTTGGATTTCAGGGTTCAGTGTCAGTTCGATTCTTGTTGCACGAGATGAGCTTTTGCATTGTTTGTTGTCACCTGGCTTCAGGTGGCAAACAAGGGGATGTACTGCTGAGGAATTTTGATGCAGCGGACATACTTGCAAGGACGACATTCCATGGCGATGGAAATAAAAAGCTGCCAAAGAAGATCCTTGATCACGAGTAGGTTTACAGCATCCCAGCTCACAGACCTTATGTGTTTCTAAGTTTTTTGCTTTTGGTATTCCTCTTAGATCTCGTGAACAGGCAATCCCAAGGCATCTTTAAATTTTGTGTTCAGTATAAAACAACCTTAGATACTTATCCCTACAGATAGGATTAGCTTCTACTCTGTTACTCAAATGATTGTGTTCTTTAGTTCATAGTTGATGTGACATGAGGGTATCCCAGCTGAGAACTCAGAATTCAGCAAGATGCTAGATTGTATTATACATACATCACTCTGCACCACTTTTTTTCGTCTAATTTGTAGCAGTGATTTGTTTATGACATTTATTTTGTGTTCTCTTTATCATCTGTGCAGTCAGGTACTTTTGCTTGGTGACTTGAATTATAGGATATCACTGGAAGAGACCGAGACAAGGTTGCTGGTGAAAGCTAAGAACTGGTCCACCTTGTTAGAGAACGATCAGGTATTCTTCGACGAGCTAACCTTAGACCTGAGTACCTGACCTACCATTCTAACAATGTTTTCTTTTCCTCCTGGTGCTATTGCAGCTAGTGTCTGAGTTCTCGACTGGTCGACTTTTCGAAGGCTTTCAAGAAGGGTCAGTCACCTTCTCTCCCACCTACAAGTACCAGCCAAACTCTGATCAATACTACTGGTGCTTCGAGGCAGCGCGGGGCGAGAAGAAACGTGCTCCCGCATGGTGAGCTAGTTTGATGCCCAACTCAGAACGCTGTAGATGAGGTGAACCTTTTCAGGAACAAAATAATTGACGCTAGATTTGTAACTTTCTGTGTGCAGGTGCGATCGCATTCTTTGGCGTGGTAAGGACTTGAAACAAATCCAATACGAGACTTGCGACTACAAGTTATCGGACCACCGACCCGTGAGAGCGGGTTTCTTTGCGGAATGCAAGATCAAGGGAGATCTGGACTCTGTTGGTGGCTTCATCTCGAGTATGCCAGATGCCTGACAATTCTAGATGGAAATTTTGCACCGTTTAGCCCAAGTCACAGACCTTGAATGTAAAATATTAAACAATCACAGCCATAGCAAGCAAGAATATAGGATGAGTTTTATGAGATCTCCAATGTTCAATGTCGACTGGAGCAGGTCTTAAGTTATTATTAGGTATATAAATGTTTGTTTTATGATCTACTTCTGTGTCAGCTTAGTTCTTCCATAAGTTGCCATTTTATTGAATGAACAAGTATTCTGTAAACATTATGGCTGGAGAAATCAGGTGTTCTTCAGTTTTTTTTTTATGCCTATCGGTGGTATAGCTGTAGTACCTGAACTTGTGTACCAACTCACACCACACTCACGCACACCCCTAGTACACATGCTAGACCTTACAACTACACACATGGAGCACGTGAGCTTTGAGATCTGAATAGTGTTGCAATGTTTCCGCTTCTGATTCCTAATTGCCAAAGCATTGGCTTGAACAATTACACGACCAACATTTCATACACCGGAAACTGCCGCATAACCTGTTTCGAGATCATGGAGATTCTAATACTCCTTCTGATTCATATTATTTGATGCTAAAATGGATATATCACATCTAACATAAAAGTATGATATCTATGACATCTAGGTGTCAAGTGGGATTCCACTTATAATACATTTTTGCCCTTTTTAGTGTAAATTTTAAACAAGAAAAAGCAAAATACATTGAAAGTGAAATGTCCATGCCCACTCTGGCCGTTGCAAAAGGTAGACACCACCATGGGTCCAACGCTGTCGTCCGTCATGAATGGGGAGGACAATCAAAAGGCTACTTGCCATTGCATGGGCAAATGGAAAGCGTGACTTCCACTAGGTGAATACCTAGATTAGCACGAGTCAACCTAGCACGTTAGCTAGCGTCAATGTGTTGCAATAGGTAGCATCAAGTTGTGGACTAGGTAAGCTACCTCCGTTCCGTAAAACAAGTTTGGTCCAATTTATAGGCCAAATAATAAACAGCTGAAGTATTTAGCAAATACACCATGAGACGACATTGTATGGTGAATTTATTGATGTTTCTCTTACGAAATTCCACCAATCTATTAAAAATCATCAACAGAGAAGCTCAAAAGCAATAGAAATTGCAAATACTAGATCTTTGGACCACCTCGATGAATACAATCACTAGCGCAAGCCGCAAGCCGAATGCGCCCCGCCGTCCTCGCTCCTCCATCATCGGAACCAGACAAAACTTAATCATGGTAGAGCTTGTTGTTAAACATAAAGTCGTCGAGCTAAGGCCACAAAGAATAAATGCACCAGAGAAACAACCATCGTCATGAATGATAGCCGTATATTGAAAGAGACTGATATAAAAACACACCAACGGACACGAAAACTAGCTAGATCGTGCGAGATCGGCTGGATATATGACTCCACGCGTCCTCCGGTGACGCTAGATGCACCACCGAAGCGATGATAGAGCGGGAAATACCTTATTCTAACTTCAAGATAGACGTAGCCGCCGCCTCAACATCCCGAAGAAGACACTGAAAAATAGTCTAAAAAAACGGAAAACCTTCCATTAACGAGAGGCCGTGGTTCGCCACACCTCCAAGCCTCAAGGCCACCGGAGGCGAAGCGGACCGGCCACGTCGCCGGAGAGAGAGAGACGGAACCCTAGATGGGTTTTGGCTGTCGCCTCCCGATCGCCTACTCCTTGTTTGCTTCCGTACCAGTTAAATAAGAAATTGACTTTTGACTAAAGATATACAAACCTTGTTTTATGAAATGGAGGTAGTATCTATCTACGAGATGAGCATCGAAATATCTCCACACTTCTGAACTTTCAACTCTGACTAGCACCTCACCGAAATATCTCCACACTACGTATGTTGTCGACCAGCTATCTTGAAGATGAACACAGAAGTATCTTTATTCTTTTGAACTTTCAACGCTCACAATATCTCACCACGTCGTCCCCAATAAACAACGATGATTACGAACGGCTGGGACCCATTCCGCCATAGCTTTCGACGCATGGTTTACCACCAGTATCCAATCGGAACGCCGGGGCTGATTAAATCAAGCAGAAGAAACCAAACGGGGTGAAAATGGTGAAGTCATGCTTCATCATAGTCACAGCGATGTAACCCCAAGAATGTTATCTTGAGGTGGGTGGGGGTGGAGTGGGCGGGGTTTGTCATCCATACGAGATACGGTACATCCATAGCTAAGAAATCGAGATACGGAGATAATATCAGCTCTGCACACTTTTCTATGTGCAACCTTTCGAGTTAACTAAGGTAGTAGTGACTAGGAGTGGGTGGAAGCGTGTGTGCCAGCTCTTAACAAATTCTAAACCTAGTAGGGGGCGGGGAGTGGGTTAAGCAACCTTGTTTATAGACTCATAGTAAAAGAAAACAAACCAATCTGTGTCCTTTAGAACTCTATAAACGATTTCATTTGACCTAGGAGATTTGGATGCTTTAGTTGGAGACCACAGAACGCCGACGCCGGCCATAATATCTGGAGTTCTGGACGGCGCGCGGTTGCACACAACGACAAAACGGTCGACACTGTGAAATGTGTTTCTTTGCGTGGCTCTGTTGATAACACAGCACGAGCTCTCAGAAAGAGATGTGACCTTACAAAAAGTTCTCTGCAGATGTGTTCGTGATGGGATGGTAAACCACAGAGCTACCAAAAGTTGTGTAATGCTACTACTATGGTCTATTATCGTTCTTGAAAAGTTCAAACAAGTAGGAATTCAATGTACTTTGCAGAATACAGAAAAGACAGACGGCTGTGAACAGTATATTTGTTAACACTACTCACATCAGAATTCTATTTTTAATCCCGAGAAATAGTTTGAACGTGGAATTGAAATTTGCATGGATTTACAAGATATATCCTGCCGCAGCATACTTATTCCTTTAAATTCTTTAAACTCTTTGACATTCATGAACTTGTAGAGTCTAGGAAACTATCCATCTGCACAGGATATGTCCCCCTCAAGCCATGGCTACATTATGACTACACAACTTCAGGAGTATGCAGGTAATATTCATGTATAGAAAAAAGAAAAAAATGCATATAAACGAATGATATTTCCTCACCAATGGCTAGCACTATTAATAACTGAGGAGTGTTTCCTTTTTAACAATTCGATCTATTATATTCCCCGCAAAAAAGTGATCTATTATATACATGGGCGTGATCATAAAGTTAGGTGAGGCTATTTAGGACCGTTGCTGCTAATGGCTACTGTTTCTACATGACCCACAGGAAGGTTAGATCATTACTAGAGTGTGTGTACTTCTCGGTTCAAAAATCCTCCAGGCTGTTGAAACTTTTGTTCATCTGCAGAACTTAACATAACAGTCTCTTACTTTGGTTCCCCAGGGGCAGCAGGGCTCAGAGACATCTCGATTTCCTCAAGAGAACGTCCTTTCGTCTCGACTATGAAATTGTAAGCGAAAAGTGCTGTCAACAAGGAGACACCACCGAAGCCTGCATAGACTGCTCCAACGCCGAATAACTTCACAAGCTCCAGGAAATATAGTCCCACCACAAAATTACATATCTGACAAACAATCAACTCCATAAGCATAGATGTAGACTGGACAGTACTGATAAACTACATCTCTTGATCCGAAGTAGAGTGAATACCCAATGTACAGTGAAGCTGAACCCCATAACTTTTGAGCGTGTCCGAGCACTGCTAAGCTCGGGGATGATGATTCCAGTAACTGGCCCAGCACCAATAGCGAAAGTAAAAATGTACCTGAACATGAAAACTTAAGCTTTCTGTAAATATGGACAAGTGAGTGAGATATCTGACCAATTTCAACACAAATAGGATGCGTGAGGTCTCTAACCAAGATTCTGATAATTTGTCACAACTATCAATTGTCAGGTCATTGCAGTGTAATAAGGGTTTAGTCATCGCATTTTAAAATTCTGTGCAACATGGAATGCAGAATATCCTAGAGATAAAGAAGGTAAAACGTACAAAAGAGTTCCGGTAATTGACAGGGTGTGTCCAACATCTTCATCAAGTGGAAAGCTGATGGAAAACACTATAAGAAACATAGCAAATGCCTGAAAAAAGGCATATAGTGGCATTAGATTTTGTTAAGAACAGAGCAGTATTTGCATAAGAACCACACAAACATTGCAAGTCTGAATGTCAGGATAGTGATATTGGCATAAATGGTATATACTCGCCATAAACTCTCCAACAAAAGAAGAGATGCAGATAATTTTTCCCAACAATTGTGTAGAACTTCCTGAAAAGTTGAACACTAGAAATACTGCATACCATTCCAAGATAGCTCCCTATCAAAAGATTCTTCCGCCCTTGCTTGTCCATCAAATTTGAAGCAACAAGTGCTCCTGAAAACCCCAATATGTTCATGAGTTTATGAAAAAGGTACCACACAGAGAACATGAATAACCGAGTCTAACTAACCTCCAAAGTTGGTTATTCCAACATATAAGCTCGCCAAAATACCACTAGTAATACCAACATCACGGAATGTTAATGATGAAAAATATAGAACACCATTTATTCCAGCAAACTGTTGCAGAAAGAAAAGTGACCCTCCGATCAATGCAACTGCATGTACATTAGAAAATAATTTATTGATAGCATGAAGAAAAACACAATAATATAAAGTAACAAATGTCTCCAGATAAGGACACATAACCACTCCTTTAGAAACGGAGGACGGTGGAAGTTTGTGTTCAAAGCTGTGCAAAGATGAGATGTAGAACCTTAAGACAACTTTTGTTGTTACATTAATATGTTAATAATCTCTACGTCAAAACACATGAATGGACGAGCAGTAATGACCATTGCAGATCTGTAGACATATTCAATGAAAACTTACAACAGGAAAAATTGCAAAGCATGAAATGGCAGTGCGAAAAATGGACGGCATACTTTTCCAACATGCCTTGGTCAATATAAGAGGGAAACCTCCAACTGGTGACTAGAAAAGTTCACCGGGTATCAAAAACTGTTAAATGGATGCTAACGGTCGAAATGCGACAGCAGTGGGATAATAAGTATAAAAAACTTGATGGAATTTTCATAATAAGAAAAGCAACGGAAAAATTAGAATTCCAGGAGGAGCTAGTGGCATTGACATAATTTTCCCAAGAAAATATCAAGGTAAGGGAAACAACCTCTATTGTGGGGTTCCGACAGAAGTTCTGACCAGCTAGCCTGTGAATCGTCATTTACAACGACAGATTTCATTTCTTCCATGGCCTTCTCAGCTTCGGAAGCTCCCCAAATATCTTCTACCACTTTTCTGGCATCATCTAATCTCCCAACCTACACGATGGAGTATAAAGATAGAGAGAAGGGTCATGATCAACTAAATGAAACTGTCAGCTAAGCCTAGGCACCTTGGCAAGCCACCGAGGGCTTTCGACGGCGAATTGCATTCCAGCAACAATGAGAAAACCAGGTACACATGCAGCATAAAGCATTGTTCGCCACCTATGCAAAGGAACCCCAAATTTTAGGCAACATTTTAAGAATCTATAAAATATTACAAGCATCTTGTTAAAAATTACTCCCTCCATCCCATAATATAATATGTTATGACAACCAATATACTCCTATATTCGTTGTAATAACCTCTTCTATTATGGGACGGAGGGAGTAGTTCAAAAAGCTAAACAAAAAATGTGAAGTGTTTAAAATCGAAGTGTTCATTTTTAATATGTGTCGAATCTCAAGGCTTGGTAGTTAAAATTAGACAACTGAGCTTCAGCAAGGATGTAACAGACCAATATCCTTCGCATGCTATGATTTATTTAAAAGCAATAATTGTGCCTTGGTTCTGTTCTTCTATACAACCAAGATATGTCAGACAAAGGTTAAGCATCTGCTTCATTAATATGTATTATGAATCTGTTCGGTGATCATAAGCATTATAATAAATTTAAGCAAATGATGACTTACATCATTAACATAGCAGAAAAGCCAACAAAAGGTGCCTCACCAATGTGGATCACTTTCAGAAGGTATACCCAAGGAAAGTGCAGCAATTATTCCTAAACATGTTCCAATCTGACATAGAGTACCCAGAGAGCCTCTGTATTTTGTTGGAGCAACCTTGTATGTAGTAGCATGTACAAAGAGTTAAGATTGATAGAGAGATAATGGAAATGTTGAAAACATGAGAACTAAAGATAGCATTACAACATTGATGTTCAATTCTGATATACATATTTCTTAAGTGTACCTCAGAGATATATATTGGAACAAGCACGGTATTTACGCCAATTCCAATGCCAACAAAAAACCTTCCCAGGAGCATCTCATCCAACGAATGTGCCTGTGCACTGTTTAATTGTTTTAGAAGTAACAAATGATAATTTATAATATGGGCATGTTGTTAAGAGGAAATACTGGATTTGATGTTAGCTTCTATACAGCTATTTTACTACAGGGGGCAGAAGAAGAAACTCCATAAACTTACGAACATAGAAACAGTGAAATTAAATACCTGATAAATGCCCCAAGAATCAATGGAATACTATCGATCTGAAGAGTCCTTTTACAACCTAAATAATCAACTAGAGCTGATGAGCCTAGGCTCCCAAAAAATGCGCCCACAATGAATATGCTGACCACAAGACCTTGGAGAAACGGATTCCCTTGAAAACCAAGCTCTCGTGCAATATCCTCTATTGGACCATTCATAACCCTGCAACCACAACATGTACTGAGGCCTGTATAGAATGTTTTAATCTCTAACAGAGATATCAGTACAAGAAAACTGAAAATTACACTGCACGATGTAGCCCATTAAACAGTCAAATAAACATAACTTCAGGGTACATTCCAAATTTAATGTTTCACATCTCAGTTGACAGTGATGAGGTAGTACTGCAGTATAACTAATATAGGGCAGTTAACAATGCCATTTGAATTCTTGTTGAAGCCACATAGATTTTGACGACAGCTCGCCATTTTCTGCTCCAAAGTAATGCAGTAACTATATGACCACCATGCTTATTTTTTCGACTTAAGGAGCAAAGCTCCCGATTTCGTTTCACTGGAATGAAACCAGAAATAACACACCGAATTCAACATCCTGACCACCAACTCAACTCACGTTCAGCCTCCTAACATACAGATCTTGCCTCCTCTTTTTTTAACTGTCTTTTACAGCCAACAGCTAACCTCACAACGCAATAACCAGTAACCACCTTACAAGACAATTACACAAATTGTTCTCAAAACCTGCCAAGCAGATATGACCACCATGCTACTTCACAAAAATTGATCTAGATTTCGAATCAAAGATGTTCATCATAAATAAGTTAGGATCTACATGTGTTCTCTACATTTTGAGCTTTAAATCCAATTTCCCCGCAAAAAAGCTTTAAATCCTATTCATACAACAACACATGCATGGCACATCAGTTCAACACTCCTAAAAAAGGATATCTAAACCCTGAAGTGGCTACCCCGGTCCCTGCATAGTGGAGTACTTGAGAAAGGCAGGCTTTACGCACCCAATGTGGTAGCCAAAGAGGAAATTGGCCATGGATGCTGTGAGCACGTGCGGGAAAGCCCGTACCCAGCCGAAATCAGCATCACCGCCTCCATCTCCACCACCGCCGCCTCCGAACCCTGTATTCAATCCAATTAAGAGCAGGAACGCTCGCTTCATCACTTAGAGCAAGTACAATAAGGCTGACTCAGCAGGCTATTAGAATTAAAATAGTGTTGTTTTGCTTAGGTGGATGAGAGATAAGTGGAGAGAGAAGAGAGATGGTCTCTCATGCAAGAGCTAGCTCTTGCACGTGCTCCTAGACACTTTGTGAGTATGTGTGGTGGACCTTTTACACATAAAGTTATCAATCCTTAAAGCCAACTATTGTACAAGTTAGCTATACGCTGACTATAGTTGGCCTTATAGCCAGCACCCGGCTGCACTATTGGAATTGCTCTTACATCGACACCTGCACCAGGCACGAGAAACAAAGAGACAATACGAGAACGAAGCCAAACCTGAGGACTCCACACCAGGCTGAGGCGGCGGCGCGGAAGACTGGCTGGAGGGAGGCCCGCTCTCGACGGCGGCGAGGCGTGGGGGCCAGAGCTCGAGGCGCCGCGGCAGGGCACGGAGCGCGGCCGCCCTGACGACCGCGGTCCCGCGCGCGCGGCGTGAGGAAGGCGCGAGGCCGAGCCGCGGTCGCGGGGCTGGCGTCGGAGGAAGGACGAGCAGCGCGGCTAGGGGCGTCGGCGGCGGCATCGCTCCGGCAACGGGACAGGCGATTCGTCGAGCAGCTGGCGGGCGCGCGCAGAGGAGGAAACGGGTGAATGGGAAGGCGCGACGCGGAACGGCTGACTTTATGTGGGGCCAAGAGAGCGATTTTGTACCACGGCCACTGACGCAGCACTTACCACGTGTCTGCCGGCTTTGGCTTCTTTGGGTGCATCAAAGATTTTTGCCAAATAAACCCAACCTTTCCTATACCTACTAGGAAAAACTGCTACCCTGCAAGGATCTGTATAGGCTCACAAAATACAAAGGTGCTCCTGAGTGTAGTCCCGTGAGGAAGAAGCTATTGATATGGTGGAGAGCTCTATTCTTCCTCCAAGGACATCTCCAGCGGCGCGACACATTTTAGCGTCCGAAAATGTCCGCGCGCGTCCGTTTGCGGGCGGTCGAAACGGTCGAAATCGACCGTGCGTCCGTTTGCGTCGGGGATAGCTCCAGCGGCACGACGCATTTTTTTGGCCGAATCATTTTTTTTACATGAAAACATAATTTACATAGTTGAACACATGAAAATAAACCCTAAACGCGTGCGCCTACTGCTGCTCGCCGTCGCTGTCGAGCACGATGAGCTCCGGTACCGTCCACGGCCAGTTGGAAACCGGGGGAGCGTACGCCGGGCGCGTCGGCGCAGTGGAGGTGGAGGCGCCCAGGGCTCTAGTTGTGGCGCCCAGAGCTCTGGCAGCGGTGGAGGCGCCCAGGGTTGTGGTTGTGTGGAGGCGCCCAGGGATGCGGCTGTGGCGGCGGTGGAGGCGCCCAGGGATGCAGCTGTGGAGGAGGAGCCCATGGGTTGTACGACGGCGGTTGTGGTGCGGCCGAGTCCTGTAGCGCCAGTCGAAGGGCTTTATCCTCCGCCAAGCCTGATACGTCTCCGACGTATCGATAATTTCTTATGTTCCATGCCACATTATTGATGATATCTACATGTTTTATGCATACTTTATGTCATATTTATGCATTTTCCGGCACTAACCTATTAACGAGATGCCGAAGAGCCAGTTGTTGTTTTCTGCTGTTTTTGGTTTCAGAAATCCTAGTAAGGAAATATTCTCGAAATTGGACGAAATCAACGCCCAGGGGCCTATTTTCACACGAAGCTTCCAGAAGACCGAAGGAGTCACGAAGTGGGGCCACGAGGTGGCGACACAACAGGGCGGCGCGGCCTGGCCGGGCCGGCCTGGCGTGTGGGGCCCTCGTGTGGCCCCCTGACCTATCTCCTCCGCCTACTTAAAGCCTTCATCGCGAAACCTCTAGTACCGAGAGCCACGATACGGAAAACCTTCCAAAGACGCCGCCGCCGCCAATCCCATCTCGGGGGATTCAGGAGATCGCCTCCGGCACCCTGCCGGAGAGGGGAATCATCTCCCGGAGGACTCTTCACCGCCATGGTCGCCTCCGGAGTGATGAGTGAGTAGTTCACCCCTGGATTATGGGTCCATAGCAGTAGCTAGATGGTCGTCTTCTCCTAATTGTGCTTCATTGTCGGGTCTTGTGAGCTGCCTAACATGATCAAGATCATCTATCTGTAATGCTATATGTTGTGTTTGTTGGGATCCGATGGATAGAGAATACTATGTTATGTTGATTATCAATCTATTATCTATGTGTTGTTTATGATCTTGCATGCTCTCCGTTATTAGTAGAGGCTCTGGCCAAGTTTTTGCTAGTAACTCCAAGAGGGAGTATTTATGCTCGATAGTGGGTTCATGCCTCCATTAAATCTGGGACAGATGTGAAAGTTCTAAGGTTGTGGATGTGCTGTTGCCACTAGGGATAAAACATCGATGCTATGTCCGAGGATGTAGTTATTGATTACATTACGCACCATACATAATGCAATTGTCTGTTGTTTGCAACTTAATACTGGAAGGGGTTCAGATGATAACCTGAAGGTGGACTTTTTAGGCATAGATGCATGCTGGATAGCGGTCTATGTACTTTGTCGTAATGCCCAATTAAATCTCACTATACTCATCATATCATGTATGTGCATGGTCATGCCCTCTTTATTTGTCAATTGCCCAACTGTAATTTATTCACCCAACATGCTATTTATCTTATGGGAGAGACACCTCTAGTGAACTGTGGACCCCGGTCCATTCTTTTACATCGAATACAATCTACTGCAATACTTGTTCTACTGCTTTCTGCAAACAATCATCATCCACACTATACATCTAATCCTTTGTTACAGCAAGCTGGTGAGATTGACAACCTCACTGCTTCGTTGGGGCAAAGTACTTTGGTTGTGTTGTGCAGGTTCCACGTTGGCGCCGGAATCCCTGGTGTTGCGCCGCACTACATCTCGCCGCCATCAACCTTCGACGTGCTTCTTGACTCCTACGGGTTCGATAAACCTTGGTTTCTAACTGAGGGAAACTTACTGCTGTACGCATCACACCTTCCACTTGGGGTTCCCAACGGTCGCGTGCTGTACGCGTGTCAAGCTAAATTTCTGGCGCCGTTGCCGGGGAGATCAAGACACGCTGCAAGGGGAGTCTCCACTTCCAATCTCTTTACTTTGTTTTTGTCTTGCTTTATTTTATTTACTACTTTGTTTGCTGCACTAAAACAAAACACACAAAAATTAGTTGCTAGTTTTACTTTACTTGCTATCTTGTTTGCTATATCAAAAACACAAAAAAATTAGTTACTTGCATTTACTTTATCTAGTTTGCTTTATTTACTATTGCTAAAATGTGTACTCCTGAAAATACTAAGTTGTGTGACTTCACAACCACAAATAATAATGATTTCTTATGCACACCTATTGCTCCACCTGCTACCACAGCAGAATTCTTTGAAATTAAACCTGCTTTACTGAATCTTGTTATGAGAGAGCAATTTTCTGGTGTTAGTTCTGATGATGCTGCTGCCCATCATAATAATTTTGTTAAATTATGTGAAATGCAAAAGTATAAGGATGTAGATGGTGAAATTATAAAATTAAAATTGTTTCCTTTCTCATTAAGAGGAAGAGCTAAAGATTGGTTGCTATCTCTGCCTAAGAATAGTATTGATTCATGTACTAAATGCAAGGATGCTTTTATTGGTAGATATTATCCCCCTGCTAAAATTATATCTTTGAGAAGTAGCATAATGAATTTTAAACAATTGGATAATGAGCATGTTGCACAAGCTTGGGAAAGAATGAAATCTTTGGTTAAAAACTGCCCAACCTATGGACTGACTACTTGGATGATCATCCAAACCTTTTATGCAGGACTGAATTTTTCTTCGCGGAACCTATTGGATTCAGCTGCTGGAGGTACCTTTATGTCCATCACTCTCGGCGAAGCAACAAAGCTTCTTGATAATATGATGATTAATTACTCTGAATGGCACACGGAAAGAGCTCCACAAGGTAAGAAGGTAAATTCTGTCGAAGAAACCTCTTCCTTGAGTGATAAGATTGATGCTATTATGTCTATGCTTGTGAATGGTAGGACTAATGTTGATCCTAATAATGTTCCGTTAGCTTCATTGGTTGCTCAAAAAGAACATGTTGATGTGGATTTCATTAAAAATAACAATTATAATAATTCTAGGCCATATCCTGCTAATGGTAACTCTTATGGTAGATATGCTTCACCTAATGAGGAAAAGATGTTAGAAATTGAAAGATCCACCAAGAGCTTTATGCAATCACAATATGAGCAAAATAAATTGTTTACTAAAACTATGAATGAACAATCTACCTTGTTGAAGAATATAGGAAATCAACTTGAAAATCTGAATATGGAGATCTCTGGGTTGCAAACTAAACTTGCAAATGCTGAAAACTGAATCTCATACATGTCTGCGTCACAATCTTCTTTAATTAATAAAATGGCTGCTAAACCTGAGGATATAGATAATAAAATTGTTACTACAGCAAATGCCATCCAAGTTAGAATTAATGAGAATATAAGATTGATGGCCGAATTGCGTGCTAGGTGGGAGAAAGAAGAAAATGCTAAAGAAGATAATATAGCTAAAGTTTGGACTATTACCACCACTAGTAATGCTAATGCTCCAGATGTTGCTGCACCTCCTACTATTAATGGTAAAATAATTGGTGTTGGCAATGTTTCCACTTCTAATGCAAAGCGTGAGAAACTGCCTGAAACTGCTAAAACTGCTGAAACTGCCTGTGATAAAACTGCTGAAATTTTTTCCAACATTGGGGACAATGATCCCATTGCTTTAGATTATAATGGTTTGGATTTTGATGATTGCCACATCTCTGAAGTTATAAATTTATTACAAAAACTTGCTAAGAGTCCTAATGCTAGTGCTATAAATTTGGCTTTCACGAAACATATTACAAATGCTCTCATAAAAGCTAGAGAAGAGAAATTAGAACGCGAAGCTTCTATTCCTAGGAAGCTAGAGGATGGTTGGGAGCCCATCATTAAGATGAAGGTCAATGACTTTGATTGTAATGCTTTATGTGATCTTGGTGCAAGTATTTCCGTTATGCCTAAGAAAATCTATAATATGCTTGACTTGCCAGCATTGAAAAATTGTTATTTGGATGTTAATCTTGCTGATAATTCTACAAAGAAACCTTTGGGGAGAGTTGATAATGTTCGCATTACCGTTAACAATAACCTTGTCCCCGTTGATTTTGTTGTCTTGGATATTGAATGCAATGCATCTTGTCCCATTATATTGGGAAGACCTTTTCTTCGAACTGTTGGTGCTATCATTGATATGAAGGAAGGTAATATTAAATATCAATTTACTCTCAAGAAAGGTATGGAACACTTCCCTAGAAAGAGAATGAAGTTACCTTTTGATTCTATCATTAGAACAAATTATGATGTTGATGCTTCGTCTCTTGATAATACTTGATATACACTTTCTGCGCCTAGCTGAAAGGCGTTAAAGAAAAGCGCTTATGGGAGACAACCCACGTTTTTACTACTGTACTTTTATTTTATATTTGAGTATTGGAAGTTGTTACTACTGTAGCAACCTCTCCTTATCTTAGTTTTGTTGCATTGTTGTGCCAAGTAAAGTCGTTGATAGTAAGGTTCATACTAGATTTGGATTACTGCGCAGAAACAGATTTCTTTGCTGTCACGAATCTGGGCCTAATTCTCTGTAGGTAACTCAGAAAATTATGCCAATTTACGTGAGTGATCCTCAGATATGTACACAACTTTCATTAAATTTGAGAATTTTCATTTGAGCAAGTCTGGTGCCTCTTAGAAATTCGTCTTTACGAACTGTTCTGTTTTGACAGATTCTGCCTTTTATTTCGCATTGCCTGTTTTGCTATGCTTGATGGATTTTTCTATTCCATTAACTTTCAGTAGCTTTGAGCAATGTCCAGAAGTGTTAAGAATGATTATGTCACCTCTAAACATGTAAATTTTAATTGTGCACTAACCCTCTAATGAGTTGTTTTGAGTTTGGTGTGGAGGAAGTTTTCAAGGATCAAGAGAGGGAGATGATACAATATGATCAAGGAGAGTGAAAGCTCTAAGCTTGGGGATGCCCCGGTGGTTCACCCCTGCATATTTCAAGAAGACTCAAGCGTCTAAGCTTGGGGATGCCCAAGGCATCCCCTTCTTCATCAACAACATTATCAGGTTCCTCTAGTGAAACTATATTTTTATTCCATCACATCTTATGCACTTTGCTTGGAGCGTCGGTTTGTTTTTTGTTTTTGTTTTGTTTGAATAAAATGGATCCTAGCATTCATTGTGTGGGAGAGAGACACGCTCTGCTTTTGCATATGGACAAATATGTCCTTAGGCTTTACTCATAATATTCATGGCGAAGGTTGAATCTTCTTCGTTAAATTGTTATATGGTTGGAAACGGGAAATGCTAGATGTAGTAATTGGTAAAATGTCTTGAATAATTTGATACTTGGCAATTTTTGTGCTCATGTTTAAGCTCTTGCATCATATACTTTGCACCTATTAATGAAGAAATACATAGAGCTTGCTAAAATTTGGTTTGCATAATTGGTCTCTCTAAGGTCTAGATAATTTCTAGTAAAGTGTTTGAACAACAAGGAAGACGGTGTAGAGTCTTATAATGTTTACAATATGTCTTTTATGTGAGTTTTGCTGCACCGCTTCATACTTGTGTTTGTTTCAAATAGCCTTGCTAGCCTAAGCCTTGTATCGAGAGGGAATACTTCTCATGCATCCAAAATCCTTGACCACTATGCCATTTGTGTCCACCATACCTACCAACTACATGGTATTTCTCCGCCATTCCAAAGTAAATTGCTTGAGTGCTACCTTTAAATTTCTATCCTCTACCTTTGCAATATATAGCTCATGGGACAAATAGCCTAAAAACTATTGTGGTATTGAATATGTACTTATGCACTTTATCTCTTATTAAGTTGCTTGTTGTGCGATAACCATGTTCCTGGGGACGCCATCAACTACTCTTTGTTGAATATCATGTGAGTTGCTATGCATGTCCGTCTTGTCTGAAGTAAGGGAGATTTACCACTTGAATGGTTTGAGCATGCATACTGTTAGAGAAGAACATTGGGCCGCTAACTAAAGCCATGATCCATGGTGGAAGTTTCAGTTTTGGACAAATATCCTCAATCTCATATGAGAAAATTAATAATTGTTGAATGCTTAAGCATTAAAGAGGAGTCCATTATCTGTTGTCTATGTTGTCCCGGTATGGATGTCTAAGTTGAGAATAATCAAAAGTGAGAAATCCAATGCGAGCTTTCTCCTTAGACCTTTGTACAGGCGGCATAGAGGTACCCCTTTGTGACACTTGGTTAAAACATATGTATTGCGGTGATAATCCAGGTAATCCGAGCTAATTAGGACAAGTTGCGGGCACTATTAGTATACTATGCATGAGGCTTGCACCTTGTAGGATATAATTTACATAATACATATGCTTTATTACTACCGTTGACAAAATTGTTTCTTGTTTTCTAAACCAAAGCTCTAGCACAAATATAGCAATCAATGCTTCCCTCTGCGAAGGGCCCTTCTTTTACTTTTATGTTGAGTCAGTTCACCTATCTCTCTCCACCTCAAGAAGCAAACACTTGTGTGAACTGTGCATTGATTCCTACATACTTGCATATTGCACTTGTTATATTACTCTATGTTGACAATATCCATGAGATATACATGCTACAAGTTGAAAGCAACCGCTGAAACTTAATCTTCCTTTGTGTTGCTTCAATGCCTTTACTTTGAATTGTTGCTTTATGAGTTAACTCTTATGCAAGACTTATTGATGCTTGTCTTGAAAGTACTATTCATGAAAAGTCTTTGTTTTGTGATTCAATTGTTTACTCATGTCATTTACCATTGTTTTGATCGATGCATTCATTACATGTGCTTACAATAGTATGATCAAGGTTATGATGGCATGTCACTCCAGAAATTATCTTTGTTATCGTTTACCTACTCGGGACGAGCAGGAACTAAGCTTGGGGATGCTGATACGTCTCCGACGTATCGATAATTTCTTATGTTCCATGCCACATTATTGATGATATCTACATGTTTTATGCATACTTTATGTCATATTTATGCATTTTCCGGCACTAACCTATTAACGAGATGTCGAAGAGCCGATTCTTTGTTTTCTGCTGTTTTTGGTTTCAGAAATCCTAGTAAGGAAATATTCTCGGAATTGGACGAAATCAACGCCCAGGGGCCTATTTTCACACGAAGCTTCCAGAAGACCGAAGGAGTCACGAAGTGGGGCCACGAGGTGGCGACACAGCAGGGCGGCGCGGCCTGGCCCTTGGCCGCGCCGGCCTGGCGTGTGGGGCCCTCGTGTGGCCCCCTGACCTATCTCCTCCGCCTACTTAAAGCCTTCATCGCGAAACCCCCAGTACCGAGAGCCACGATACGGAAAACCTTCCAGAGACGCCGCCGCCAATCCCATCTCGGGGGATTCAGGAGATCGCCTCCGGCACCCTGCCGGAGAGGGGAATCATCTCCCGGAGGACTCTTCACCGCCATGGTGACCTCCGGAGTGATGAGTGAGTAGTTCACCCCTGGACTATGGGTCCATAGCAGTAGCTAGATGGTCGTCTTCTCCTAATTGTGCTTCATTGTCGGGTCTTGTGAGCTGCCTAACATGATCAAGATCATCTATCTGTAATGCTATATGTTGTGTTTGTTGGGATCCGATGGATAGAGAATACTATGTTATGTTGATTATCAATCTATTATCTATGTGTTGTTTATGATCTTGCATGCTCTCCGTTATTAGTAGAGGCTCTGGCCAAGTTTTTGCTAGTAACTCCAAGAGGGAGTATTTATGCTCGATAGTGGGTTCATGCCTCCATTAAATCTGGGACAGTGATAGAAAGTTCTAAGGTTGTGGATGTGCTATTGCCACTAGGGATAAAACATTGATGCTATGTCCGAGGATGTAGTTATTGATTACATTACGCACCATACTTAATGCAATTGTCTGTTGTTTGCAACTTAATACTGGAAGGGGTTCGGATGATAACCTGAAGGTGGACTTTTTAGGCATAGATGCATGCTGGATAGCGGTCTATGTACTTTGTCGTAATGCCCAATTAAATCTCACTATACTCATCATATCATGTATGTGCATGGTCATGCCCTCTTTATTTGTCAATTGCCCAACTGTAATTTGTTCACCCAACATGCTATTTATCTTATGGGAGAGACACCTCTAGTGAACTGTGGACCCCGGTCCATTCTTTTACATCGAATACAATCTACTGCAATACTTGTTCTACTGTTTTCTGCAAACAATCATCATCCACACTATACATCTAATCCTTTGTTACAGCAAGCCGGTGAGATTGACAACCTCACTGTTTCGTTGGGGCAAAGTACTTTGGTTGTGTTGTGCAGGTTCCACGTTGGCGCCGGAATCCCTGGTGTTGCGCCGCACTACATCTCGCCGCCATCAACCTTCGACGTGCTTCTTGACTCCTACTGGTTCGATAAACCTTGGTTTCTAACTGAGGGAAACTTACTGCTGTACGCATCACACCTTCCACTTGGGGTTCCCAACGGTCGCGTGCTGTACGCATGTCAAAGCCCGGCGGCATGAAGCCAGTGGCGTAGCGAGGCAGCGGTGGATGCACAGGTGGGTCATTCTCGGAGATGAGTACGTCGAGCTTCCCCATCTCGTCGTTCGTCATGTTCTCGGGGAACTCAAATTTGCGGCCATCCACCATGGCCTGCTGCCATTCCTGGAAGACAACCGCGATGTAGTCATCGCTGTCGTCCTTGACCTCCTCGTTATGGTACACCAGAGCCTCAATGTAGTCTTCCTCGTCGTAGTCGTGGTCGTGGTGGTCGTGGTCGTCGTTGTACTGCGCACGCGTCGATGCCTGGTCACGACGCGTCGGTGCCTGCTGTCTTCGTGGACGAGTCGGCGGTGGACGGTCGAAGAGAAAATCCCTGTCGCCCATGAAGCCCGCCCTCCTCCTCCGATCCCTCTCGGTCGAGAGATAGGTACACCAAATTTCAGAGTCGATGGCATACGCCGGATCGGCGCGGAGGTCCGGCGGCAGGTACCGCCTCCTTCGCCGGATCTCCGCGGTCCGATATGGCTCGCACACAGGGACGGGCACCCGGCGGCAGCTGAGCCGCCAGGCAATTGCACGCCCGACCAGGCCTCGCACGGCGTCCAGTTCCCGTGCATTTGGCTCCCCAGTGTGACGGGCAGCGGCACCCTCTGCGCCTGCTCCCCCTTCTTGGTGCCACTACCGGACGCCTCGAAGTCATTCTTCTTCTTCCCCATGGCGCTACGGCGGTGGTGGTGTGAGTGGAGGTGTGGGCGAAGGAGGAACGGGGCCGGTGGACTTTTAAGACCGGCCGCGCGCGGGATACGATGTCATTGAAGGCGACGCAGAAGCCCATCCGCCGTCCGCCAGTGCGCGCGCGGAACAGGCAGTCGCGCCATTGATGGAGAAGGCTGCAGCGTAGACGTGAAAGCGCTGACCGTGGAAGCGATGGCCGCCGATGCGATGCCCTCGATGCAGGCTCGCTGCCAGGCGGGCCCGGTGGAGACACGAGCGGACACTTTGCGTGTTCGCGCAGTGTCCGCAGAGACGCAAACCTGCTGCAAATATAGAAAGAAGTGTTTGCTTCTAAGATAGAAAGAAGTAGGTAAACTGACTCAACATAAAGTAAAAGAAGGGCCCTTCGCAGAGGGAAGCAGGGATTAAATCATGTGCTAGAGCTTTTCAAGTTTTGAAATCATATAGAGAGCATACAAATAAAGTTTGAGAGGTGTTTTTTGTTGTCAACGAATGGTAGTGGGCACTCTAACCCCCTTATCAAACAGACTTTCAAAGAGCGGCTCCCATGAAGGACGTTATCTCTACCAGCATGGTAGATCATCCCTCTTCTCTTTTGTTTACACATGGATTTTAGTTTTATTTATAGATGACACTCCTCCCAACCTTTTGCTTTCACAAGCCATGGCTAACCAAATCCTCGGGTGCCTTCCAACATTTCACATACCATGGAGGAGTGTCTATTTGCAAAATTAAGTTGCTTACTGATAAATCAGGGCAAAACATGTGAAGAGAATTATTAATAAAAGTTAATTAATTGGGGCTGGGCACCCCGTTGTCAGCTCTTTTTGCAAAATTATTGGATAAGCGGATGATGCCACTAGTCCATTGGTGAAAGTCTACCCAACAAGATTGAAAGATAAAACACCACATACTTCCTCATGAGCTATAAAACATTGACACAAATAAGGAGTAATAAAATTTTAAATTGTTTAAAGGTAGCACATGAAGTATTTACTTGGAATGGCAGAAAAAATACCACATAGTAGGTAGTTATGGTGGACACAAATGGCATAGGTTTTGGCTCAAGGTTTTGGATGCACGAGAAGCATTCCCTCTCAGTACAAGGCTTTGGCTAGCAAGGTTGTTTGAATCAAACACAAGTATAAACCGGTACAGCAAAACTTACATAAGATCATATTGCAAGCATTATAAGACTCTACACTGTCTTCCTTGTTGTTCAAACACTTTTACCAGAAAATATCTAGACCTTAGAGAGACCAATCATGCAAACCAAATTTCAACAAGCTCTTTGGTAGTTCTTCACTAATAAGTTTAAACTACATGATGCAAGAGCTTAAACATGATCTACTTGAGAGCTCAAAACAATTGCTAAGTATCAAATTATTCAAGACAATATACCAACTACCACATGAAGCATTTTCTGTTTCCAACCAAAAAGCAACCTTAGAACTTGTGCTTACTGGGGGTTGTTGGTGAAGCACAAGTTCTAAGGTTGCTATTTGGTTGGAAACAAAAAATGCTTCATGTGGTATTTGGTATGTTGTGTTGAATAATTTGATACTTGGCAATTGTTTTGAGCTCTCAAGTAGACCATGTTTAAGCTCTTGCATCATGTGGTTTAAACCTATTAGTGGAGAACTACCGTAGAGCTTGTTGAAATTTGGTTTGCATGATTGGTCTCTCTAAAGTCTAGTTATTTTCTGGTAAAAGTGTTTGAGCAACAAGGAAGACAGTGTAGAGTCTTATAATGCTTGCAATATGTTCTTATGTAAGTTTTGCTGTCCCGGTTCATACTTGTGTTTGCTTCAAACAACGTTGCTAGCCAAAGCCTTGTACTGAGAGGGAATGCTTCTCGTGCTTCCAAAACCTTGAGCCAAAACCTATGCCATTTGTGTCCACCATAACTACCTACTATGTGGTATTTTTCTGCCATTCCAAAGTAAATTGCTTACGTGCTACCTTTAAAAAATTCATTCCTTGTCTTTGCAATACATAGCTCATGGGAAAGTAGCGTAAAAAACTATTGTAGTAAAGAATATGTCGCTTATGTATCTTAGTTCTTATAAGTTGCTTGTTGAGAGGTAACCATGTTATCTGGGGACGCCATCAACCTGTCACACCTTTGTTGAATATCATATGAGTTGCTATGCATGTTCGTCTTGTCTGAAGTAAGGGAGATTTGCCATGAGTTAAATGGTTTGAGTATGCATATTGTTAGAGAAGAACTTTGGGTCGCCAACCAAAGCCATGTATCATGGTGGAAGTTTCAGCTTGGACATTAATCCTCAAATCTCTTATGAGAATATTATCTTTTGTTGAATGCTTAAAGCATAAAAGAGGAGTCCATTATCTGTTTTCTATGTTGTCCCGGTATGGATGTCCTCAAGTTGAGATCTATCAAAATTGAGAGATCAAATGAGATCTATCTCCTTAGACCTTTGTACACGTGGCATAGAGGTACCCCTTTGTGACACTTGGTTGAAACATATGTAATGCAATGATAATCCATGGAAATCCGAGCTAATTAGGACAAGGAGCGGTCACTATTAGTATTCGATGCATGAGGCTTGCAACTTATAGGAGGTTTTATGCATAACACATATGAATTATTACTACCGTTGACAAAATTGTTTCCATGTTTTCAAAATAAAAAGCTCTAGCACATGAGTAATCCCTGCTTCCCTCTGCGAAGGGCCTTTTTTTTACTTTATGTTGAGTCCTTTTACCTACTTCTTTATATCTTAGAAGCAAACACTTGTGTCAACTGTGTGTATTGATTCTTACATACTTGCTTATTTGCACTCATCATATTACTTTGTGTTGATAATTATCCATGAGATATGCATGTTGAAAGTTGAAAGCAACTGCTGAAACTTAAATCTTCCTTTGTGTTGCTTCAAAACCTTCTATTAAGAATTTATTGCTTTATGAGTTAACTCTTATGCAAAACTTGGTTATGCTTGTCTTGAAAGTACTATTCATGAATAGTCTTTGCTATATGATTCAGTTGTTTAGTCATTATCTATTTGTTAACAAACTATAGACCATTGCTTTGAATCACTTCATTCATCTCATATGCTTTACAATAGTATTGATCAAGATTATGATAGTAGCATGTCACTTCAGAAATTATCCTTTTTATCGTTTACCTACTCGAGGGCGAGTAGGAACTAAGCTTGGGGATGCTTGATACATCTCAAACGTATCTATAATTTATTATGTTCTATGCTATTTTTATGACAATACTCACATGTTTTATATACACTTTATATCATTTTTATGCATTTTCTGGCACTAACCTATTAACAAGATGCCGAAGCGTCAGTTCCTGTTTTCTGCTGTTTTTGGTTTCAGAAATCCTACATAGGAAATATTCTCGGAATTGGACGAAACAAAAGCCCACGGTCTTATTTTCCACGAAGTCTTCCAGAACACCGAAGAGGAGACGAAGAGGGGCCACAAGGCGGCCACACCATAGGGGGGTGCGGCCCCACCCCTAGTCGCGCCGCCATATGGGGTGGGCCCCTCGGTCGTCCCCCGACTCTGCCCCTTCGCCTATATAATCCTTCCGTCACGAAAACCCTAGTACCGAGAGCCACGATACGAGAAAAGTTACTGAGACGCCGCCGCCATCAACCCCATCTCGGAGGGTTCTGAAGATCGCCTCCGGCACCCTGCCGGAGAGGGGAATCATCACCGGAGGGCTCTACATCACCATGCCCGCCTCCAGACTGATGCATGAGTAGTTCATCCTTGGACTATGGGTCCACAGCAGTAGCTAGATGGTTGTCTTCTCCTCTTGTGCTATCATGTTTAGATCTTGTGAGCTGCCTATCATGATCAAGATCATCTATTTGTAATGCTACATGTTGTGTTTGTTGGGATCCGATGAATATGGAATACTATGTCAAGTTGATTATCGATCTATCATATATGTGTTGTTTATGATCTTGCATGCTCTCCGTTGCTAGTAGAGGTTCTGGCCAAGTTGATACTTGTAACTCCAAGAGGGAGTATTTATGCTCGATAGTGGGTTCATGTCTCCATTGAATCTGGGACAGTGACAGAAAGTTCTAAGGTTGTGGATGTGTTGTTGCCACTAGGGATAAAATATCAATGCTTTGTCTAAGGATATTTGTATTTTTTACATTACGCACAGTACTTAATGCAATTGTCTGTTGTTTGCAATTTAATACTGGAAGGTGTGTGGATGCTAACCCGAAGGTGGACTTTTTAGGCATAGATGCATGCTGGATAGCGGTCTATGTTCTTTGTCGTAATGCCCTAAGTAAATCTCATAGTAGTCATCATGATATGTATGTGCATTGTTATGCCCTCTCTATTTGTCAATTGTCCAACTGTAATTTGTTCACCCAACATGTTATTTATCTTATTGGAGAGACACCACTAGTGAACTGTGGACCCCGGTCCTTTCTTTTACATCTGAAATACAACCTACTGCAATCATTGTTCTCTGTTGTTCTTTGCAAGCAAACATCATTCTCCACACCATACGTTTAATCCTTTGTTTACAGCAAGCCGGTGAGATTGGCAACCTCACTGTTAAGTTGGGGCAAAGTATTTTGATTGTGTTGTGCAGGTTCCACGTTGGCGCCGGAATCCCGGGTGTTGCGCCGCACTACACTCCTTCACCAACAACCATCACGTGGCCTTCATCTCCTACTGGTTCGATAACCTTGGTTTCTCACTGAGGGAAAACTTGCTCCTGTACGCATCACACCTTCCTCTTGGGGTTCCCAACGGACGTGTGCTTCACGCGTCATCATACAGCGGCTTTCAGCTTTTGCCATGAACATTAAAAATAAAACGAAGAACACCAGTGTTCAAATGAAAAAGCGGAGCGTGTCTCTCTCCCACACAAGTATGTTAGGATCCGATTTATTCAGAGAATGAAAATAACAAAACAAAAATAAAAACACACAGACGCTCCAGGTAAAGCACATAAGATGTGACCGAATAAAAATATAGTTTCACTAGAGGTGACTGATACGTCTCCAACGTATCTATAATTTCTGATGTTCCATGCTAGTTTTATGAAAATACATACATGTTTTGCTCACACTTTATAATGATTTTATGCATTTTCCGGGACTAACCTATTAACAAGATGCCGAGGTGCCAGTTCCTGTTTTCTGCTGTTTTTGGTTCCAGAAAAGCTGTTCGGGCAATATTCTCGGAATTGGACGAAACGAAAGCCAAACCTTCTATTTTACCGAGACGGACCCAGAACACCGAAGGAGAGACGGAGAGGGGCCAAGTGGGCCCCACACCACCTGGCGGCGCGGCCAAGGAGGGGGGCGCGCCCAGCTATGGGGTGGGCACCTCGGGACCCCTCCGACGCCGCCCTTTCGCCTATATATTCCTCGCGACGCGAAAACCCTACAGCAAGCGATCATATTCCAGAAAGACTCCAGGGGCGCCGCCGCCATCGCGAAACCAAGATTCGGGGGACAGAATCTCTGTTCCGGCACGCCGCCGGGATGGGGAAGTGCCCCCAGAAGCCATCTCCATCAACGTCACCGCCTCCATCGTGCTCCGTGAGTAGTTCCCCCATGGACTACGGGTTCTAGCAGTACCTAGTTGGTACTCTCTCTCCCATGTACTTCAATACAATGATCTCATGAGCTGCCTTACATGATTGAGATCCATCTGATGTAATCGGTGTTGTGTTTGTTGGGATCCGATGAATTGTTACATTATGATCAGTCTATCTATAAAGTTTGTGAAGTTATTGTTGCTGCAATCTTGTTGTGTTTAATGCTTGTCACTAGTGCACGAGTGGCTTGATCTTAGATTTAAGCTCTATAATTATTGCTTAGATTGTATCTACAAGTTGTTTGCACATGTCTATGTCCGGAACCCGAGGCCCCAGAGTGAGAGCAACAGGGATAACTGGAGGGGATGGCTTAGATATGAGGATCACATGTTTTCACCAAGTTTTAATGCTTTGCTCCGGTGCTCTATTAAAAGGAGTACCTTAATTACTAGTAGATTCCCTTGAGGCCCGGCTGCCACCGGCTGGTAGGACAAAAGATGTTATGCAAGTTTCTCATTGCGAGCACGTATGACTATATATGGAAAACATGGCTACATGATTAATAAATTGATGTTCTATCTTAATGCTATTTCAATCCTATCAATTGCCCAACTGTAATTTGTTCACCCAACACTTGTCACTTGTTATTGGAGAGTTACCACTAGTGTAGATAGCTGGGAACCCCGGTCCATCTTTCATCATCAAATACTCACTCGGTCCTATATGTCATTAGAAGTAGTATCAACTATTTTCTGGTGCCATTGCCTCTGTGTTACTGTTACTGCTGTTGTGTTACTGTTACTATTGCTCTCATATTACTGCTGCTTTCACATCACCCCTGTTACTAGTGCTTTTCCAGGTGCAGCTGAATTGACAACTCAGTTGTTAAGGCTTATAAGTATTCTTTGTCTCCCCTTGTGTCGAATCAATAAATTTGGGTTTTACTTCCCTCGAAGATCGATTGTTGCGATCCCAAGCTTAGACGCTTGAGTCTTCTCGAAATATGCAGGGATGAACCACGGGGGCATCCCCAAGCTTAGACTTTTCACTCTTCTTGATCATATTATATCATCCTCCTCTCTTGATCCTTGAAAACTTCCTTCACACCAAACTCAAAGCAATCTCATTAGAGGGTTAGTGCATAATCAAAAATTCACATGTTCAGTAAGGACACAATCATTCCCAACACTTCTGGACATTACCCAAGGTCACTGAAATTTAATGGAGCAAAGAAATCCACTCAAACACAGTAAAAGAGGCAATCCGAAATAAAGGCAGAATCTGTCAAAACAGAACAGACCGTAAAGATGAATTTTTTCGAGGCACTTAACATGCTCATATGGAAAAACTCCAGTTGAATGAAAGTTGCGTACAAATCTGAGGATTACTCATGAATTTTTTCAAGATTTTTAGATTTTTCTACAGAGAGAAAAAACGCAAAACCGTGACAGCTAGAAATCTGTTTCTGCGCAGAAATCCAAATCAAGTATCAACTTTCTATCAAAGACTTTACTTGACACAACAATGCAATAAAATAAAGATGCAAGTGTATTGCTACAGTAGTAACAAACACCTTGACTCAAATATAAAACAAAATTGCAGAAATAAAATAATGGGTTGTCTCCCATAAGCGTTTTTCTTTAACGCCTTTCAGCTAGGCGCAGAAAGTGAAAATCAAGTAACATCAAGAGAAGAAGCATCAACATCATAATTTGTTCTAATTATAGAATCAAAAGGTATCTTCATTCTCTTTCTAGGGAAGTGTTCCATACCTTTCTTAAGAGGGAATTGATATTTAATATTTCCTTCTTTCATATCAATAATAGCACCAACGGTTCGAAGAAAGGGTCTTCCCAAAACAATAGGACAAGATGCATTGCATTCAATATCCAAAACAACAAAATCAACGGGGACAAGGTTATTGTTAACCGTAATGTGAACATTGTCAATTCTCCCCAAAGGTTTTTTATAGAATTATCAGCAAGATTAACATCCAAATAACAACATTCCAAATGTGGCAAGTCAAGCATATCATAAAGTTTCTTAGGCATAACAGAAATACTTGCACAAAGATCACATAAAGCATTACAATCAAAATCATTGAGCTTCATTTTAATGATGGGCTCCCAACCATCTTCCAACTTCCTAGGGATAGAAGCTTCAAGTTTTAATTCCTCTTCCCTAGCTTTAATGAGAGCATTTGTAATATGTTTTGTAAAGGCCATGTTTATAGCACTAGCATTAGGACTTCTAGAAAGTTTTTGCAAGAACTTAATAACTTCAGAGATATGACAATTATCAAAATCAAAATCATTATGATCTAAAGCAATGGGACCATTGTCTCCAACACTTTGAAGAATTTCAGCACTTTTATCACAAACAATTTCAGCAGTTTTAGGCAATTTTGCACGCTTTGTAGTAGAAGTACAAGCATTGCCAACTCCAATTATTTTACCATTGATAGTAGGAGGTTTAGCAACATGTGAAGTATCAACATTACTAGTGGTGGTAATAGTCCAAACTCTAGCTATATTATTCTCTTTAGCAAGTTTTTCTTCTCTTTCCCACCTAGCATGCAATTCAGCCATCAATCTAATATTGTCATTAATTCGAACTTGGATAGCATTTGCTGTAGCAAATAACTTAGTATCTTTAACTTCATTAGGCATAACTTTCAGTTTTAAAAGATCAACATCAAGAGCAAGACTATCAACCTTAGAAGCAAGAACATCAATTTTACCAAACTTTTTCTCAACAGATTTGTCAAAAGCAATTTGTGTACTAATAAATTCTTTAAGCATGACTTCAAGATCAGAGGGTACACTCCTACTATTGTTGTAAGAATTACCATAAGAATTTCCATAAGAATTACCACCATTAGAAGGATATGGCCTATAGTTGTTATTACCAAAATTATTTCTATAAGCATTGTTGTTGAAATTATTATTTTTAATGAAGTTCACATCAACATGCTCTTCTTGAGCAACCAATGAAGCTAAAGGAACATTATTAGGATCAACATGAGATTTACCATTAACAAGCATAGACATAATAGCATCAATCTTATCACTCAAGGAAAAGGTTTCTTCAACAGAATTTACCTTCTTACCTTGAGGAGTCCTTTCAGTGTGCCATTCAGAGTAGTTGATCATCATATCATCAAGAAGTTTTGTTGTAGAACCCAAAGTGATGGACATAAAAGTACCTCCAGCAGCTGAATCCAATAGGTTCCTTGAAGAAAAATTTAATCCTGCATAAAAGGTTTGGATGATCATCTAAGTAGTTAGTCCATGGGTAGGGCAATTCTTTACCAAAGATTTCATTCTCTCCCATGCTTGGGCAACATGTTCATTATCCGATTGCTTAAAATTCATAATGCTACTTCTCAAAGATATAATTTTAGCAGGAGGATAATATTTTCCAATGAAAGCATATTTACATTTCGTCCATGAACTAATACTATTTTTAGGCAAAGATAGCAACCAATCTTTAGCTCTTCCTCTCAAGGAGAAAGGAAACAATTTCAGTTTTATAATATCCCCATCTATATCCTTATACTTTTTCATTTCACAAAGTTCAACAAAATTATTAAGATGGGCAGCAGCATCATCAGTACTAACACCAGAAAATTGCTCTCTCATAACAAGATTTAGTAAAGCAGGTTTAATTTCATAAAATTATGCTGTAGAAGCAGGTGGGGCAATAGGAGTGCATATGAAATCATTATTATTTGTGCTAGTGAAGTCACACAACTTAGTGTTCTCAAGAGTACTCATTTTAGCAATAATAAAAATAAATAAAGCTAGACCGAATTTAAAATAAAGTAAAACAAGTAACTAATTTTTTTGTGTTTTTGATATAAAGAAAGCAAACAAGATAGAAAATAAAATAAAGCAAGACAATAAACAAAGTAAAGAGATTGGGTGTGAGAGACTCCCCTTGCAGCGTGTCTTGATCTCCCCGGCAACGGCGCCAGAAAAGTAGCTGCTTGTGACGGTAAAGCACACGTCCGTTGGGAACCCCAAGAGGAAGGTATGATGAGTACAGCAGCGAGTTTTCCCTCAGTAAGAAACCAAGGTTATCGAACCAGTAGGAGATGAAGACCACGTGAAGGTTGTTGGTGAAGGAGTGTAGTGCGGCGCAACACCAGGGATTCCGGTGCCAACGTGGAACCTGCACAACACAATCAAACTACTTTGTCCCAACTTAACAGTGAGGTTGTCAATCTCGCCGGCTTGCTGAAAATAAAAGATTAAACGTATGGTGTGGAAAATTATGTTTGCTTGCAGAAAACAAAAGAGAACAATGATTCCAGTAGGTTGTATTTCAGATGTAAAAGAATGGACCGGGGTCCACAATTCACTAGTGTTGTCTCTCCAATAAGATAAATAACATGTTAGGTAAACAAATTACAGTTGGGCAATTGACAAATAGAGAGGGCATAACAATGCACATACATATCATGATGACTACTATGAGATTTACTTAGAGCATTACGACAAAGAACATAGACCGCCATCCAGCATGCATCTATGCCTAAAAAGTCCACCTTCGGGTTAGCATCCGCACCCCTTCCAGTATTAAGTTGCAAACAACAGACAATTGCATTAAGTATTGTGCGTAATGTAAACAATACAAATATCCTTAGACAAAGCATTGATATTTTATCCCTAGTGGCAACAACACATCCACAACCTTAGAACTTTCTGTCACTATCCCAGATTCAATGGAGGGATGAACCCACTATCTAGCATAAATACCCCCTCTTGGAGTTACAAGTATCAACTTGGCCAGAGCCTCTACTAGCAACGGAGAGCATGCAAGATCATAAACAACATATATGATAGATCAATAATCAACTTGACATAGTATTCCATATTCATCGGATCCTAACAAACACAACATGTAGCATTACAAATAGATGAACTTGATCATGATAGGCAGCTCACAAGATCTAAACATGATGGCACAATAGGAGAAGACAACCATCTAGCTACTGCTATGGACCCATAGTCCAAGGATGAACTACTCACGCATCAGTCCGGAGGCGGACATGGTGATGTAGAGCCCTCCGGTGATGATTTCCCTCTCCGGCAGGGTGCCGGAGGAGATCTTCTGAACCCCCGAGATGGGGTTGACGGCGGTGGCGTCTCTGGAACTTTTCTCGTATTTTGGCTCTCGGTACTAGGGTTTTCGCGGACGAAGGAATAAATAGGCGGAGAGGCAGCGTCAGGGGAGCCAGGGGGCTCCCTCCCCATAGGCCGGCGCGGCAGTGGGGCCCCCGCGCCGCCTTATGGTGTTAGCCCCCTGCTGCCCTTCCTCGACTCTTCTTCGGACTTCTGGAAGACTCCGTAGAAAATAGGGCCGTGGGCTTTTGTTTCGTCCAATTCCGAGAATATTTGTAAACTAGCTTTTCTGAAACCAAAAACAGCAGAAAACATGAACTGACACTGTGGCATCTTGTTAATAGGTTAGTCCCAGAAAATGCATAAAAACATTATAAAATGTGAATAAAACATGTAGGTATTGTCATAAAACTAGCATGGAACATAAGAAATTGTAGATACGTTGGAGACGTATCAGCGACGCACCGAGCTCTAGCGGCCGCACGTCAAGCGACGGAGAAGCAGACAAGGGAGGGACGTAGCGACGGGGCCGGGCCGTCAGACAACAAGTAGCCTAGGGCTTGTATCTCCTTTAGTTTGTAGTATAGTAACTCTTTACTTGATGAATGAAAAATATTATTGAAAAACAAAAATAGATCGCCCCGCTGGAAGCACACCTAGACGCAAACGAACACGCGATCAAAATATGTCCGTGGAGCGAGGTAAACGAACGCGCGCGAGCACTTTTAGTTGTCCGATATGCATCGTCCCGTTGAAGATGCCTAACTGCCAGCTTATGCTATAACACGCGTCGGCGTCACCTTTATCTAGCATGCCTGCGATTTTGTCATCACACCGAGACATGGTGCTTAATTTGATCGAGCGTGCGATGGACGGGGCGCCAACGCAAACGCCATGCATCTTGCATCGCGTGCTTGTTGAAGCTAGAAAGCAGGAACGGTTCCCAATATAAGTGGTGATCAAGACGAATTTGCGCGATTGGGATTTTTGTTTTGTTTTGGGAGTGACTATTTCTAGGACGTTCTCAGTTAAATGATGTTATCAAATTTTAGTTACAATTTATGTTTTAACTCATGACTATCGTAAATCACGATGCAAATCAAATTGTGTAAAATTTGACGGAGTATAAATTTAGTTCTCAATTAACTGAGAACTAGCAAATCGCTTTTATTTTAAGTGGTTTGGGTCCAACAAGATCACTGAACTATGCATCAAAACCTGCATGGAAGCTAATTAAGATGGTCGCATGTGGAAAACCAACGTCTCTGCGTTGTAAGAGCTAGAGAAAAACGGAAGCCAGCCGCGACCTCGTAAAAAAAACCTAGCCACATTTTATCTTAATTTTCTTTGTAGATCGGTTCACCTTCTTCTGTCGGTCGGCCGATCATGCGTGTGTCAAGGAGAGTGGAGAAATCGATCTATGCGTAAAAAATTTAAATAATATTTTCAACAGATTAGGTTAGACTACGCAAGTTATTATCAGATTATTAACAACAAGTATAAGGTGTACATATTGACATGGCTCTCCTCCCTCCACCTCCCTCCACCTCGCCGGCGATCCTCTCCCTCACCGTCGATGATGACCGGCGCCTCACCCTCTAGATCTCCCTCGACGACCCCAAGGCCTAATGGATTTCTTGATCCATTGGGATTTCTCCCCCGGCATCAAGTTTGCCGCGCTGGTACGTAAGCGTTTTCATTGCCCAGTTCATTTCAGTCCTTCCTCCCCTAGAGACAAGGCCTTCTTCCTTGTTGCTTCTTTCCCCTATGCGTCCTTCCCTCTCTCGGTTGACTCGGTTGGTCTAGCCCTTCAATGTTGTCTGGGCGGCGATGCGTTAGGGTTTCAAGTGGTCAAGCTTAGCGATCGAAGGTTCAGGTTCTCGGTGTCATCCAACTCCGTTGGTCACTTCATCTATCATCTTGAATCCAGAATCTGGCCTGATTTTCATTGTCACTTCAGTCTCTTTCGTGGAGATGGTTACTCCAAAGCGTTCTGCGAGCAGTTACCTATCACGGATCCAGTCTCGGAGGGTTGGGTCTCACCAGGAAAAAGAACATGTGCTCCTTCATCTAGATATAACATTCCAGAGCATATTTTTAGTCAACCAAGCTTTGCCCGTTCCCCAGTGTTTTTTAAACCTAATCTCGAGGTTCTCCGGCGATCATCGGAGCTAGACAAGACCAGGATTCAAAACCCTCCAGTCACAGCACCAGGCGTGGACACACTTGGTTCAGCAAATTTGGTATCTTCCCCTTGTTTCCGCATCAAGTTTGGCAAGTTTGATTATTTGGAATTTCCAGCTAATTCGCCTGCCCGTAATTCTGGGTGGACTTTCCATCCTAAGAAACGTGATCTTCCCAGTGAATCATTCCCTACGCTAGCCTGCCTTAGGGACATGAAACAGGCCAATTATTCTGATGAGGATATCTTGATAGCCACAGGCTTGTCGAGCATGCCTTTTATTGGCCAGGGTCAGATTGAATGCCCCCTCTGCCTTGGACCGGGCAATCTCTGTCATTTCGGCGGAAATAAATGTTGCATTGGTCTCAGATGCCGCTACTGCCTAGAACTTTACCATAAAAGAGCGTCATGCCCTCTGCTTTCTAGCCCCGAAAAGGAAACCCCACGGCAGTTCCCCTCTAGCCGGGCCCCTGCGCCAGATGAAGCAGGCCCCTCCAATTGGTCCTCAAAGGTTTATACAGAAAGGAATCCCGAGCTATGCGATAACAGAGGAAAATCTGAAGTAAAATCAGCAGTTTTGATTTGCTCCCGCTGCTTTTCGGAAAAGCATCTTGCCTTTAACTGTAAAAATCAGATACGTTGCAAAAAATGCAAGGAACCAGGGCATTATGCCAACAGATGCACTGCCAAACTCGTGTGGAGGCCAAAACCTTCTCAGCCGCCTCAGCCCCAAAGGAAACCGCAGGAACCCTTTCAAAACAGCATGCAATCACAGTACGAGGGTCATTTTGGCATGCGATCACAGGATACCACCTCTCTCCAGAGCAATATAACACCCCTCCAAATCCCTGCGACAGTTATCCCTACACCGCTGGTTCCACCACCGACCACCTTGACGCCCACCCTCCCTACCTCGCTCACAGCTCCCTCCTCGCCCATGGCAAATTTTCCTGTGAACCCCTTCCGTTTCATCCCTGAAGGTTTGATCATTGACGACGGCCCTGCTGATCGCGTTGCCAGAACGCACGTAGCCCTGCCGGCTGAAGCTCCTTCTTATCATGGAGAATACGCGATTGCGGTGGCAGACCGGCCCATGGCTGAACTTGAGAGACCTGTCCTGCTATCCAGGCTAGTGGATCTACTGAGGTATGACCACAATGTGGAGATCCATAGTGCGCGCAGCTCACCGTTTGGCATCGGTCTATTCAGATTCAGCACGGTGATGGCCAGAGACACCATTGTTGAAGGACATGGTTTCCAGCTTGATGAGGCAACTAGAGTCAGTTTTGTTCGCCACGATGAGGCCCTCAACTACAGGAGAACCCCTGCGGGAGAGGAACGCTGGATCCTCCTCATTGGATTCCCCCTGGACTACCAAACGGACGCCACTATTGCCCAAGCTTGCATCAGCTTTGGTCAGACCCTGCTTTGGCATGATCCCTCGGGTAATGGCTCAAGAGTGCTGGTACGTGTTCTGCTAATGGACGCTGCGATGATTCCTCGCAGCCTAGTGTTAAGACAGATGGGAGGGCAGAACGGTTCATGGACAGTGCCGGTTTACCTTTTGAGGGGGCTTGCCCAAGCTGAGGCTGGCAGTGCTCCTTCTGTTCCTATCCAGATGGAAGACCCAATCCCACCTAACGGTAACCCTCACCCGCTGTTGGACCTCACAGATATCGGTATGCAGCAAGGTTTTCCCAACCCCCCGGCTGAGTGGCTGCACAACAACGCAGGGCCTGGCGATGTGGCACCTCAGCCTCCCCCAGGTAGCCTAGTTCAGCTCAACACCATTCCAGGAGAGCAAGGTGTCAACGCGGAAGACGGAAGTGTGCCTGAGAACAATGTATATGATGATCTGGAGGATGAGGGGTTCAACTTTGAAGACCTAGAAGATGCGGGGCTAGACTTTGGCGCGATTGTTTCTGAATCCGAAAACCCTGATGACCAGTTGGTCCTAGTGAATGTGCAGCATGCCATCAACATCTCTGACGCCCTAGCAGCAGCGATAGCCGAAGTCCAACTCAACCCCATTCCTCGCTCTGAGCTCCATCTTGTGCACCCGATCTGGGGATTTATGCCCAACCCTGCAGAAAACCAGCTGGCCATAGTTCCTTTCCATCCTACCCCTCAGTTCCCAGAGGAGATTCCGAGCAATGCAACCGAAGACGAGGCAGAATCCAGTGCTGCAGCAGCCACTCGCAAGCGCCGTCGTCAAGTTCAAGTCAGTGTGGAAAACCTCCGCCGTAGCCCACGCAGCAACAAGTACCAAGGATTCAAACAGCAGATTGTCTCGGATCGTGTGGAGCGCAGGTCACATGTGAAGCCTAGCTGCACCCTTACCATCACGCCCCCTCCTAGGCCTGTATCGGACTCCCTGCCAGTGAATGTGACTTCAGAGTCTGAAGAAGAACAGGGTCGAGAAGCAGAACTTCCACCTCCCACTCCCGTGATGCTGCTCCAGCACATAGCAGTCAACCTCTGTGGAGTCCCAGAGGAAGAAGTATCGCAAGAAGCCTTGCTAGCCACCAGAGAGGAAGAAGAGGAAGGTGACCAGGATGAGACTGAAGCAGACGCAGAGCCTTAAACCTCTCCTAGACGCTCCTCGATCGATATCCGTGTCTTGCTACTTTTCTGTTTCGTGTGTGTCAGTCAGTCAGTTGTGTCTTAGTTTCTCGCGGTGTGTTATCTTGTTTTAGTGTTATCATGGTTTCTCATACGTTTTGGTCGGTTCTCTGTTGGAATATCAGAGGTATGAACTCTGAAGACAAATGTCTCGCCCTTAGAAATAAAATCGAGGAGTGTGGTTGTGTCATTATTTGTCTCCAAGAAACTAAAAAACACCACTTTGATCATTCTTTCATTCGTAAATTTGCACCTCGCCGCTTCGACAAATTCGATTACATCCCATCTCGCGGTGCCTCAGGTGGTCTGATTACGCTTTGGTGCAGTGCTTTGTTCAGTGGCATCGCTATTCATAAAGAATCCTTCGCTTTAACCATCTCTCTTACCTCGACCAAATCTCCTCATACCTTTAATCTCACTAATATTTATGGGCCTTGCTCTGGGGAGGGCAGAACTGATTTTGTTTACTGGCTTGATAACCTTAACGTGCAGCATGACAAACTTTGGATTCTCCTTGGAGATTTCAACTTCGTCAGATCAACTGAAAACAGGAACAGGGAAGGAGGAAACATTGATGATATGATGAAATTCAATGAGATCATTAGCAAACAGGCTCTAGTAGAACTGCCGCTCAAAGGGAGAATGTATACATGGAGTAACATGCAGGAACAACCACTCCTAGAACAGCTAGACTGGTTCTTCACCTCAACAGAGTGGACTTCTGTTTTCCCTAACACAATCATTAAACCCCTTGCAAAACCTGTCTCAGATCACATTCCCTGCGTGGTCATGATTGAAACCCTCATTCCCCGAAGTAGATTATTCAGGTTTGAAAACTTTTGGCCACTTCATCCAGGCTTCCAGGATACAGTTCAATGCAGTTGGAGCAAGCCCATCCACTCCTCTAATAGCGCTCAAGTCATCGCTGCCAAGCTCAAAAGATTAAGAGGTGATCTCAAGCACTGGAGTCGCTCCATTTCCAAGCTCAGTATTGCAATAGAAAACTGTAACAAGTTATTGGGTATCCTGGATGATATTGAGGACAAGCGTGCACTCACCAGGCCTGAGTGGAACTGCCGTGTGATCATCAAGAGGCACATCTTGAGGCTATTAGATTACAAGAACAAATATTGGAAAAAAAGGTGCACCTACAGATGGGCCAAACTGGGGGACGAAAATACAAAAATTTTCCATGCCAGAGCAACAGAGAGATACAGACGCAATAACATAGCAACTCTTAAAGGTCCTGATGGACGCACTCTTGATTCTCATGCAGAGATGGCTGCGGCTTTTCACCAGGCATTCATACAGCGCATGGGTATATCTGTGAATCCGGAGAACAGCTTTGACTTGAGCTCACTACTGCAACCTCTGGATGGTCTTGAAGCTCTCTCAACCCCATTCTCTCACACTGAGATTGATGATGTGATAAAGAAAATGCCAGTAGACAAAGCCCCGGGCCCGGACGGTTTCAATGGCATGTTCCTTAAGTCTTGTTGGAATATCATTAGAGAAGATTTCTACAAGCTTTGCCAAGATTTCTGGGAAGGAAAAATCACATTGCAGTGTCTAAACAATTCCTTGATCACCCTCATTCCGAAGAAATTATCCCCAGAAGAGGTGAATGATTATCGACCCATATCGCTGCTAAACTGTGCTCTAAAAGTCATCACCAAACTCTTGGCGGATCGTTTGCAGAAATGGATTCTTCGCCTGGTCCATCGTAACCAACATGGCTTCATTAAGAACAGAACCATCCAGGACTGCCTTGCCTGGTCATTTGAGTATTTACATCAATGTCATGCCTCTGGTGCACCCTGTGTTGTGCTCAAAATTGACTTCGAGAAAGCCTTTGACACCGTGGAACACCAAGCAATTCTTGAGATCCTTAGAGCCAAGGGTTTTGATGAGAAATGGATCAACATGGTCAGACTGATCCTGGACTCCGGTACTTCTTCTGTTCTGCTCAACGGAGTTCCTGGGAAGGAGTTCAGATGTCGTAGGGGAGTACGTCAAGGCGACCCCTTATCCCCGCTCTTGTTCGTTGCCTTAGGAGATCTTCTCCAGACGGTGGTCAATGCAGCTCATGAGGATGGCCACCTCCAACTACCTATTGATCAACCTGCCGGAGAGGATTACCCCATCATCCAGTATGCCGATGATACATTGGCAATAATACCTGCTTCGGGGGACCAAATCAACACTATGAAAAGCATCCTTCAGACTTATGCAGCGTGTACCGGCCTGAAAATCAACTTTAACAAGACCCAGCTTATCCCGATTAATATATCCAATGAGGTAGCCAACGCTCTGGCAGAATCTATTGGCTGTAGAGTGACCTCGATGCCATTCACATACTTAGGCCTGCCCATGGGCACCACCAGACCTACCGTGGAAGATCTCATGCCGCTTGTCTGTGCAGTGGAACGCAGACTCTCTAGCTCAGCGATCTGGCTCACTTATGGTGGTAGGCTAACGTATGTAAACTCAGCCATCACACCCCTCGTCACCTTTGCAATGTGCACACTCAAAATACCCCTGAAATTTTTTGAGTTCTGTGATCGGGGAAGAAGACATTGTCTGTGGAGAAAGGTTGTCAATGGGGAAGAGAAATGTCAATCGCTAGCTTCGTGGGACAGAGTTTGCCAACCAAAAAACAAGGGTGGATTGGGGATCATCAACCTGCAAATTCAGAACAAAGCGCTCTTGCTCAAGCACTTAGATAAATTCTATAAAAGAGCTGATACTCCCTGGGTACAGTTAGTCTGGTTCAAGCATTATGCAGAGGGCGTCCCTCATGCAATGCCACCCTGTGGTTCATTCTGGTGGAGAGACATTATCGGGCTGGCAGATATCTACAGAGGCATTTCCACCGTCACGGTTGGGGCCGGAGACTCAGTTCTTCTTTGGAAAGATCCCTGGACTGAACCACTACTATGTGATAAAGCTGCTAGATTATTCTCCTTTGTGAACCATAAAGACGTGTCGGTATTTGATTTTGTTAATTGCCAAAATCTAGAAGACCACCTCGCCCTGCCACTATCGATTAGCGCATACGGAGTTGCTCTCTTTGGAGGATGAACTAAATGACTTGCAGTTAGATGCTCAGAAGGCTGATGCTTGGAAGCCAATATGGGGTGCCAATTCCCTTAAACCCAAAGAGTTCTATTCACATTGCTTCAGAAACTGCTCAACGCCCAAACATGTCTCGGATATCTGGAAAAGCAAGTGTGTCATGAAACACAAGGTTTTTGCGTGGTTGATGCTGGTTGACAGAATAAATACCAGAGACATGCTTAAACGCAGGAACTTCAACATTGGCCTCAACCACTCATGTATGACATGCGACACTGGGGTAACCGAAACAAGGAACCATCTATTCTTCATGTGTAGCTTCGGTGCTAGCTGTTGGGCCAAGATAGGTATCACCTGGGATGGGGACCTACATCTAGAAAACATGATCTCAGAAGCAAAAAGGATTTGGAGCAAACCTCTCTTCACCGAGGTGTTAATCCTTGGAGCATGGAACATTTGGAAGGTAAGGAACAGAGCCTGCTTCGAGGGGGAAGAACCTAGCATTGTATCTTGGCAGAGACAACTTTCCCAAGATCTTAAAACTCTCACGTGCCGTACCAAGGAGAGTCAGCAGAGGACTATCAGAGAGCTCTTAATCAAGATAGCTTTATAAGCTAAACCCTCCTCTCACCCTAGCTTCTATCTGTTAGTTGAAGAGAGTTCTTTCTAGCATCTGCTTTCCTGCCCCATGGCAGGTCCCTGATGTACATATGTTGTAAATAACCCTTTCTCCCATTTTTAATAAAAGAACAGTAGGAGCCTCTCCTGCTGGTGAAGTTTCAAAAAAAAAAAACAGATTAGGTTAGGATGGTATCCGTCTTTCCTTTTGTCTCTGCGCCAATGAAGATAGCATCATCTACAACAAGTGATATTCGGTACTTTGTTCGACGACGGTATCTTCTTTCCAATATCAATGGTGGTGTTTGAGGATTAAAATTTTCTTTAGTTATGTGAGCTTTGAGATCTTGTTTCGCCAGATCGATTTTGGATATTTTCTCATGTTGTCGTGAGTAGGATTATCCTCGTAATTTTTGTTCCAAGTGCTCCATCCTAGACAATGATGATTCATACTCTCAGCTCCGGAGCCACGTTAGACACGCTATTCGATTGTTTTTTTTTGGCATACGTGTGTTGGTACTTTTGCTAATGATGATTGACTACTTTAATAATTACATGCGTGCATATAGTTTTAGCATTGCGGCTTAAATTATAATTTTGGCCATTGATATTTACATGTATATAGTTTTGTTTTCTTTCGCTATATTTAGAAAAATACAAGACTGCCTTATGAAAGAACAAATAAATAGCTTTAATAGTTTGTATATTTGCTCTTTAGAATTTATTCTGTAATCTTAAGAGACAACTCATATATCTCTGCTATGTGGTATTTAATTTTAAAAATATGTATGGTATTTGATAAAGAAAAGCTGGTCACATGTGACGATCGATCCGTACATATCATCACTCTATCGGCACATGGGCCTTGTACTTGCGCGGGGTAGGTTCGGTGGCCGCTTGGCCCATTTATGTCGGAGACCATCGTTAAAATTTTGCCGGCCCTGTGGAAGCCCTTGAGAACCACGTGGCCCCGGCCCGCCACCCATGCTCCAAGTCCAAACTCCTTCGCAAAGGTGGCCCGCCATAGCGGCCATTAACGACCAAAATGATCAACGGAAAATGTAAAATCACGCCTAGTAAGCTTCAAGGATGAGGAAGCAGGAAGGAAGCAGTTGCGCTCTGACTGTCTCCTGGCATATGAGTAGGAAGTAGGCAGCAGCTGCTGTAATATCCCAGGTTTAGAGGCAATAAAATGAGAGAACACCAAAGTGTGTATTGCATTCATGAATAGAAAATCCGGGGAATTTTCGCGCTTTCAAATAAAACTTACCACAGTAACTAAAGTTTCACTTGACTTGCTGGAACTGAAGTAGATCATCAAGTCAAGCGCTACAAACTTCACTGTGATCTTTGCTAAAACCCTGTTTTGGGTAGAGATGATTTGATCTATGTGCTAGATCAAATAGAAGTAGATTTACAACAAACAACACCTTAAGTAAGGATCAACTACAAGATCTTATAAAGGATCTTAACATGACATTCCTTACAACAACACATGAATAATTGTTCAATTCTAAATCAAAGAACACAATTAATTAAGGAACTATTCTATACTTATCTTATCCATGTCTTCTACTAAATAAATATTCCTACCATGAGTCACATGGTATATCTTTTCAACTACAATACTTGAACCAAGTCAAGAACACTCATATTCATTCTTCATTAACTTTGACCATTCCAACCTTGTTTCCCAACTCATACCATTAAACCTAGAGAAAGGAGAGAATCATTCATATGCTTATATTATCCATTGGGTAGAACCTAGTTGAATATTCAACCTATCTATGTGAGGTAAACCATTAATACTAATCAATGCTATAAGGAGTACAAGTCAAGTATTAAACCCTACTTGACCTAGTTAATACTTGATAGTAAGTAAGAACCTCTATTACTAGTGATCCAAGAGAAAGACAAGTGTTGTGATCATTACAACTTGGTAATGATCATAAACCTAGAGGAATCCTACCTATTCAGAAGAGCTCAACCTAAAGAGGTATACTCAAGTCTATGGACTTATACTTGATCTTGGAGAGAGACCATAATTCACCAATGAATTGTTATGAGGCCAACACTTTGATCATTACAAATTGAGTGATGATCATAAACCCTAAGAATCTAAGTGAATGTGTTGAGTGAAGTATTAAAGAAGAGAGATTAGTGAGGAATAAGTGGATCATGTCTAATGGATGATCTTACCTTATAAAATGAGATGATAAGTTAAACCTATATATGTGATCCATAGATCTCATTATTCACATGAAATGGTAAGTAAATCATTAGTAGTTAATCCAGACCAATACTCATGCCTTGTGTAGTATTGATATGGTATTTAAACTTTGCCTATTCAAACAATTGAGACAAACCTAGCATTTCCTTGATACAATAATTCTACCTAAGTGAGAAGGATAACCCTAGCCAATTACACATAATCAAGCTTGTGCTCATACCTAATCCTAGTTGTGTATCACCTTAGTGATCACCACTAAAACCCTACACCATATCTGATTACCAATCCAAGTATCACTATGGATTATAAGTAGAACCCTGCCATGCCTCATGCCTATTTTATACTTCAAATAGTAAAGTATTCCCAAGACCATAAAACTTTTCACATAGAATTCACCCCACATAAACTATTATGTCCCACCTTGTGTATCATGGATCACAAGGATAAAACCAAGTCTTACATACCTAATGACTAAATGCCATTTGGTGAGAAGAGTAAAACCAATATCCGATTCTATTTGGTATCTCAAGTACTTGTTTAGTTAACCCAATAGGAAAATGTATCATAGTTGAACCATCACCTTAGCAAGTGAATTGACCTATGATGAGCTTGGGAATTATCCTAAGAAATCCAAGTTACAAGTTGCTAATCAAGATTAGTAATTATAGAGTTTATTCAATCATCTTCTTAAACCCTTAGAAGTAATTTTCCACACGAAATCATGATCCAATCCATCCTTATTACCATCTACTTTAAACTCTAGCCATAATAAAAATTATATGAGAACAATCCATATTGTTAAGTACACTAGTTAAACCAAATAATATTTTCACCATGCACATGTTCTAAAATTTAAAACATTTAAACAGAGTTGGTTTATAAACTTAAAAGCAATTGGGTTGAACCCTAAAATTTATATCTATTTACATTTTTAACTTGTGCCTCCAAACAACACAAATTTAATCAAATACTAAATGTTTACTTAAAACAACAACATAATGCAGTAAGCATCATTATCAAATTATACTAATGTTCAAATAGTTTAGAACCCGCAAGAACAAAGCAGAAATCAACTTGAATTCAAATATCAAATTTAAAACAGAAATAAAAATTTGAAATAAAGAAAGAGAGGGAAACTTACCTGTTTAGGCCACCACAGCCCATGCGAAGCCCAACAGCAGACCAACCCACCAGACACCAGCCCACTATAACGATTCGCTTTAAGAATCGTGCGAAGAGAGAAGCCACCTTCTTCTTCTTCCTGGTGGTCGACAGCACGATGGCGCGGCGCCGGCCACGTCTCTCGCCATGGATAAGGACGCCCGGACGCCAACGAGTCTCTCAGAGCCTCTCCAAAATCTCTTTGCGTCCGAGTCTATCCAGAGACGAAGTGATTCGCGCCCGAAACCTAACCGCCGTGTCCGCAGCATCCTGGCCGCCGGCGACGAATTGCCGTCGATACTGAGCTCTCCTGGAGCTATAAAACCACCAGTAGCTCCGCCGTGAAACCCTAATACCTCGCCGCCCATCCATTGCTTCTCAGTCATCCTCTATTTTGCGTGTTCTTCCACTCACTGTCGCCGGCGTTCACCTTGGCGACGATGGATGAGACCCTCCCGGAGTTCATGGCGTAGCTCAATCGACGCGCCTGATCGAGTAGAGTCATCCGGAGGAGCAGAGCATCAAGGAGGGCCCGGTACAATGCCAATTTCAGATTTTCCCCTTGCAGCAGATCGCCGGAATCCGCGACAGTGAGCTCGTCTCCGGTCACCTCAAGCCTCCCCGAGCCCACCAACATATTCAGGTGACTCTTGCGCATCTCTGGACCCCTCCAATCATTCCTAGCATCGACCATAGCTCGATTTCAAGTATTGACCGGCCGGCACCGCCGCAGACATGCTCACCGGAGCAACTCCGGTGACTATTTGGTGGTGCCGATGATACCGTTCTGCTCGTGGTGATGAGAGGATTCGAACGCAATAGGTTGTATAGTCTCTGGGGGTCTCTACCATCCCTTCCATCGTTCACCGGAGCATCGCCGACGTCTTCTCCGGCGAGGTGACGTGGAAGTGGAACCCCTTAGCAATTTTGACTCGGTCAACTACCAACAGTGCAGATGACATGGACACGGTCCCACCTGTCTGTGACTAGAACTAGGTTTTGAACCGGTACAATAGTATTTCTATTTAAATTTGAATTCCAGTAAAATGTTGAAACTTTGTAAAATCATAGAAAATTCATTTAAACTCAGAAAATAATGAATAATATATCAAAATGCTCACAAAAATAAAATCTATTCAAATAAAATATAAAACAAAAACGTGTGTCAGAATAAAAATTTCCTTATTTTTAACCTTATTAATTATGCAATTACAAGTATTTAAACTACAATTTGAATTCAATAGTTAGTGAAGTTTCAAATTTAAACTTTAACTATTCAGTAATTAATTAAAATGTTAAGATTAATTTTATTTATCATATTTGCATTAACATTAATTATTAGTGGTAAATCATAAACCCTAATTTGCAAATTACTATTTTCTATTTTCTTTAAATAGTAATAACTCAAGAAAATATTAAAAGCCAAGATTATTTTGATAACTCAAATTTTGTAACTTAAACATTCTTTAATTAACAAGTTATTATTTTAAACTCTAATCATAATTATAAAACTCTAATTCTGGAAATTAAACCCTAACTAAAATTTGTCTTAATTCTTAGACCTTTTAAAAATAATTAAATGATAAGGATGTTATTACTTTTGTGCAAAGTACTTAATCACATTAATTCTAATACCAAGTATTACTTTAAGTATTGGATCATAATTTAGAAACCCTAGTTTCAAATTGAGTAAGACCTAGATCCCATTATTTCATGTGATCATTCCACCTTAGAAGCAACTCTAAAAACCCTAATTATGTGTCACATGTGATCATGTGAGATTTACTTGACATATAGAACCCTAATAAGCAACAATTGAATGCATGCTCATGATCCATTAGCATAAACCAAGTCACATGAGATTATCATTTCATGTCCCCATTCTTAATTAAAACCTATATGATTCACTAGTATCACTTAGGAGCAAACCCTAACTTGTTAATTGGATTAGTACCATTGATCACCACTACTATTTACCACACCATGAGAATAAACCTCAATCATCAAACCCTAGTAGAACTATAATGATGTACCCTAGTACCAACCTTGTGTAGCAATTCACAACACATGCTCCTATTCAACTAAACCCTACCTAGAAAGTAATAAGCCATTTAGCTTAGAAGCAATTAGAGATTATTTAGTAAAGCACTTGTAAAACCATAGTAAACCCCAATAGCTAATTTATAGAACCATCTTGATAACCATCCTTTGATATGATGCTTAAGAGAGACCATAGTAATAAACCTATCAATACTTGCTACATATAGACCCATCCAACTTAAGAACCCAACTAGTTCTATTAGAGAACTAAATGAATCCAATAGTAAACCCTAGAAGGCCATAGCTCCTATGTATAGTAGTTCATATTCTTATTCAACATGTTCTTCAAAAGTTATTCTTTTGAAGTACAAATGCCAATCAAACCTTAGAAGCCCTAATCCTTCTTTGAAATACTCAATATTTTTTAAACAACATGTTCTTCAAAAGTTATTCTTTTGAAGTATATCATAAGTAATCATCAACTATGTTCTGTAGAACTTAAAATTGACAAATGTTCTTTACATATTATTCCACCACTATTCTTTATGTGTATGATTGTTATGATGTCTTATATCACTTGGTTATGATGCTAATATACCTAAACCCTAATAAGAACCTTGTTTGAGAACCATTTTAAAAGTGCAACCAACCCTAAAGAAATCTTTACAACTCATCCATCCTAAATCATCGAGGTTAGGTTACACTCGGGACGATTGCATCTCATGCTATGCATTATAGCATTATTGCCAGTTCTTGAAACATTGTCCTTACCGGACGATGATGGTATTTCAGAATTTGGAGTTATCACGTATCGAAGCTTTTGCCTGCATAATCTTGCAGTCAAGAAAGGCAAGTTTATCGCTTGCTCATGTCATTTGATTATTTTTATCAAACTATATGCAAAGTACTATACTTATCACTCATGCATTGAAAAGCAAAGTATTATTTTACAATTATGAATATGACTATGTGGTGGGCAATGGAACCATGGTATGTGTTGATATGGTGGAGGTTCCATTGCATGGGTTATATTAACCTAGGATTAATTACCAATGCCGTCCAGTGATTCTAGCGCCGTACAAACCGCGTTAACCATGAGATCTATAATGGCTCTAGGGAAGCCAGCCGTATCTTTTCCCTTCTGCACGCCAACGGACTGGTAGAGCTGCGGGGTGTTGGAGGCACTGCCGTAGGTTGGGATAGCCTTTTAAATCCCCATCCATTAGTGATGTTAGCTCTACGGTCTATGATGGATTGTCCGGAGTACACCGTGAGTAAAGCCGTATTATCGGAAGAAGTCTACTGGGGGTGTACGGTCGGACAAAAGGGTGGGTTTGCAGTCGCGAAGAAGGCGGTGTGGGCTTGGATCTTTATACCTGGCCTCACACCAAAGGAAGTGTGAACGGGGGCAAGTCCCTGCGGATGGCAAAAAGGGTGGGATCTCTTATGGGAAAAGTAACGCACCTCTGCAGAGTCTATCAAATTGTGGCTGTCACTCCCTGTTCCGGGAAGGGAACTGCGAACGCGGCAGGAAAGGAACTCCACGAAGTTCTGGTCAACCTGTGAAGACTGACGGGCATAGTTTTCAGAATAAAATAAACCTTTTGAAGAAATGTTTATGAAAACTTGCATTGGCTTATGACTTTCTGGTCTATGGCTGTAGCTAGTGCATGATACACCTATTTCCTAATATGAACTTGCTGAGTACGCTCGTACTCATTCTATCCCATTTGAACCCCCTTCTTAGATCAAGGCACCGAAGGAGAAACTACCGTGGAACTCGAAGACAGAGGAGTCAACTACAACAAGATGAAGAATCCAATCAAAGAAGTCAATGGAGTCAACTTATGCATCAGCTATAATGGAAACCTAGACTAGTAATAGAAGGGAACATTTCCCTAATCCTAGCACCTAAGTAGCTAGAATTCTATAGCAAGCCAAGTAGCTCTTAAATTTGAGTTAGCAATAAGATAGACTACGAGTCGTTCTTCTGGAGCTTTATTTGAAGTTTTACCTCACTGTAAAGTAGGAGGTTGTGTTGATCTTATGTAAACAGCTCGTGTGTGCTTCTATAGATATACCTTGGACTCGCATATGTTTCTGTTTTACCACTCTGAGAGATGTAATATGAGTGGAACGGTGTTTCACTTGTGTTATGTCAACGACTTATGTACTACACCATGCAGTGGTACGCTGGGTCATCACAGCTGCCCACTCTTCATTGTCATCTCTCTTTCTCTCTCTCCTTAAGTAGAACACATGCATCGAATGTCTTGAAGTGGAGCTTGCTTCATGGAACTATGGAAGCGGCAGTGCGGCGGCGTGGCGTCACGCCGAGCGGCTCCATGTGGCACCGGACATGTGGCGTGGTTGGCCTCAATGTGGCCCTGGTGACCGATCGATCCATCCATCATCCATCGACTGCATGTATCTTCAACGTGCGCCAGTGCCCTGGAACAGTGAATCTCGATGATACAAAGCTTCGTTGTCGGCGTCGATGCCATGATGGCGATCCCATGAATCCACCCTCGGGTTGCCACAGTATACGTTGCCATGCCAACAGCAACAGATCGAGATGTTTCCGTCAGTTAGACAGGTACGAGTGCAATCTGAAATTCTTTATGTGGCGCTCCCCTCTCGTTGATATATACCCCCTCCTTCACTAATATACGATTTAGATATTTTAAAATAGTTATAAATTAAAATGAGTAAAGCCTACACATTAAAACTAGACTAACAAACAAAAATGAAAAAATCTATAAAATAGCTAATAAAACATCTTACAAAATAGAATGGAGGTACTACGTTTGGAGAACACTTGATGACCAGGACCCATCAAAGTTTTGACACATACCTCCTACCAAACAAACAAGATCGCCGGTCAAGGACAACCCCTCTCTCTCTCTCGTACGACCACACATGCGCTCTCATTGTTCGTGCTACTGCTACTGCATCATGTTCCCTTCATCTATCAATCCTGCATGGGCCTGGGGCGCGACTTCGCGACGAGCGCTTAGGAGAGCCACGCCCAAGGTGAGGCCGCCCTTCCTTTTTTGTTTTCCTACTAGTATTAGTATTTTGTTTTTGTAAATTTGGTTATTTTCTAAAAAAATCTTATTATTTCCTCTCTTTTATATCAGATTTCAATTTTGTGTTTTCTCTTTCATTTTATTCCCCCTCTGTGCAACCATATGAAATATATACTTGTTCGATGAGTGTACTTTTTTTTTACCATGTGAGCAATGTCATATGTGGATAGAATCCCTTCAGTAGATTACCTACAAAAAAATCTCATATTATAATTTATTTAAAACACACGGACAATTATATTGAGTTACGTGAATATGTTTTTTTTTTCTTATATAAACATTTTTAAAACTGTGTGAGCATTGATAGATATGTATTAACACTTTTTTCTTAAATTTACAAAATATATTTTCATAAATATATTAGCCCTCAGAGTTGTTTCATAGAAAGCCAAGTTTTTCTGTTAAACACCAAGTGATTCCTATTGTTCCAAATGCTCCACATAGCAGCACATGAAACAACATTTAACTGCTCAAATATCTTATTGCAAAGCCATTTGGATGCAAGGGATAAGTAATCATAATTTTTACATCAAAAATCTCTTGCACAACAGCCCAAAGCAGTCTAGATACTAGGCATTCAAAGAACATGTGTTTAACAGATTCTAGCTCACTACAAAGCTCACAAAACAAGGTTTTTGTATATCCCTATGCCTAAGGTTATCTCTGGTCATGATCTTGTTTTGAGATAAAAGCCAGAGAAAAATCTGCACTCTAGGTGGAATTTTTAGATCCCAAACAGAAGGCAAATAAACTGGTTGAATCCCCCTAAAATTAATGACAGCATATAGAGATTTAGAGGAATACACACCTTTTGATTCATATTTCCAAATAGGTTGGTTCTCTTCTTCAGAAAAAATAATAGTTTGTGCAATTTCTACTAACTCAAATCACATTTCCATCACATGTGGTGTAAAAGTTCTCCTAAAATCACATTTTAGTTGTTGCCCATCCCACAGATCAGCAACATGTTTCATTTGTTGATTAACTACAAAATAAATGTCCCAATACTGGGTAGATAAAGGTGCATTTCCAAACCTAGTGTCTTCCCAAAATATAACAGTTCTACGATTTTCTATTTTCCATTTATATCCAAATTTAACAGCTCTAGATGCACACATCAAACCCTTCCAGAAGATAGAACGATTTATGTCCTGGCAGCAAAAGATGTTAGGATTTCTTGTGTTATACTTAGCATCCACTATTCTTTTCCATAAACTACCTTCTCCTTGGATATATCTCTTAATCCAAGAGCAAACTAGACAAATAGTTAAATCTTGGAGATTAGGTATACCAAGCCCACCATACTATTTCTTCATACAAATAGAAGACTAGTTGGCCAAATGTATTTTCTTATTTCCATCTACACCATTCCAATACAATTAGCTATTTGGGTGTTAATAAGATCTAGAGCCCATATTGGAAATTTTAAAAAAGGAAAGCATATAAGTAGGAATACTAGATAAAATAGTCTGAATGGGTATTCTTTTTTTGCCTTCATGGAAAAAAGTTTCCCCCTCCATCCTGCCATTCTACCAAGAAAATTATCAACTAGAGGCTACAAATTCTCCCTTTTCAGCTTACTAAAATGCAAAGGAAAACCAAGGTACTTAACAAGAATTTCCCAGCAACACATTGGAATATATCTAAAAAAGGAGCAAGCTCTAAATTCTCCATGTTTATATACATCAATTCACTCTTGTGGTAGTTGATTTTCATCCCTGATATTTGTTCAAAACAAGTAAGGGTCCACTTAAGATTTATAGCATTTCTCTCATCATTTTGCAACAAAAATAGAGTGTCATCTGCATATTGCAGACTAATTACCCCACTAGGAACTAAATGTGGGCATAAGCATGTGATTATGCCACATGATGCTCCTTTATTTAACATTTTAGAGAAAACATCTACAAAAAAAATTAAACAACATGGGAGCAAAGGGATCACCCTGTCTTAGACCTTTACCAGTAAGGCAGAAATCACCCTCAACATCATTTACCTTGACCCCAACAGACCCTCCTTGGGTGATTTGCTTACTTATAGAGATTATTTTATCCCCAAAACCTCTAAGTTGCAAGATTTCATAAAGAAAATCTAGATTTCCTCTATCATAGGCTTTTAAATAGTCTATTTTGAATACTAGCCCTTTATTCTTCTTTCTATATACTTCATGTATAATCTCATGAGCCGAGACAACACTCTCTAAGATAAATCTCCCTTTAATAAAAGCAGATTGTTGTGGAGAGATCAATCTATCAATTAACATAGATAATCTATTGGTAATAACTTTTGTGAAAATCTTAAATACACAATTTATGAAGCTTATAGGTCTAAACTTTCTCATTTGTTTTGCATCATCCTCTTTGCGGATAAGAGTAATCATGGCAAAATTCAATCTGTATATGTCTAATCTACCATTATACCAATCATCAAAAAGCTCAAGGAGATTCCCTTTATAATTCACAAAAAGTTTGGAAAAAGAGGAAGGATAAACCATCAGGACCTGGTGCTCCTTCAGCATATAAACCAAACACGGCTTATTTAATTTCTTTTTCAGAGAATTCCTTTTCTAGTTCTATATTTTCCTGTGGAGTAACTTTCTCCTCATGAGAGAAAAAATCATCCAACAATTTAATATCAGGTCTATCTTCTTTCTTGAAAAGCTCTTTATAGAACTCAGTTGCTACTTTAAGAATACCTTTCTTGTCAGTTACAGGACCCTCAGGCCCTTCTACTATATTTTTTTCTTCTTCTTTGATTAGCCACCGCATGGAAGTAAGCAGTATTCCTATCCCCTTCCAGAATATTTCTATCTCTAGACCTCTGTCTGTCTAGCTTTAGTTTCTTCAATAATCTAGTAAGTATTAAGTTCTATCGAAATATCATCTAATCTTTTCCTACTCAGCTCATCTAGAGGTTGGTTTTCAGCCATTATATCAAGGGAATCATACTCCTCCATAAGTTCCTTTTTTGTGTTTCCTAATATCCGCCTCTAGGTTTGCACTCCATCCTCTAGCTAGTCTCCTAAAATATTTACACTTGTCGTGCCAACTATCAATAACAGATTTATTCCCTGTAGGAAGGGCCCAAGCTTTAGCCACTAAGTCACTAAAATCAGGTCTAGATAACCACCATTTTTCAAATTTAAAGCCACTTTTATTTGGGATTTGATCAAAACCAGAGTTCCAAATGATGGGAATATGATCACTCCCTACCCTAGGCAAGGCCCTAGCATGAGCTAAAGGGAATTTCACCTTCAACTCAGTGGTACAGAAAAATCTATCAATTCTACTCATAATCAAATTCTCTTGATTATTGGCCCAAGTAAAAGCTCTTCCAGGGAGCCCAATTTCTACCAAGTCCCATAGTTCTACCCATGCATTAAACTTATTAGCGCATCTATGATCAATATTACCATTACTCTTATCTAGTTGAGATCTAACAAGATTAAAATCCCCACCAATAATGGCAGGTCCTTCCCAGTTAAGGAACAATCCATGTAATTCAGCAATAAACTAATCCTTGTTCTCCTCATATGGAGAGTCGTAAACAATAGTAATTCTAACAACAATACCAGCTATTTTATTCCTAGGTACTGCACTAATAGAGAAGTTTTTAATACCCCAAGAAATGACATAAAAAAGATCTAGGTTAATCCCTACCAAAATCCCCCTGCAGAGCCAACAGCAGGGAGATGATTCCAAGCAAAATTCCTATTCCCTAATAAACACTTCAGGAAAGAATTAATAAACTGTTGTTTTTCGGTTTCTTGGAAACCAGTATAATCTAGCCGCAAAGGAGTAAGAATTTCATCAATATATTTTTCTCTACCCAGGGCTTGAATCCCTCTACCATTCCAGAAACCACACTTCATCTAAAGACTTTCCTGGGGTGCTTGCCCCATTTTTTCCTAGTCACATAAACCCACACATTCTCTCCTCTATCATCAAACTCATGATATGTATTATACCGATCAGGAGTTCTTGCGCGGTCAGAAGGATCTGACAGGTCCCCTAAACATTTACATTGCTCTACATCTAATGCATTGTCTAGAGTCTTACTCTCTGAATCAACATCGGTATTAGCACATCTAGCATTATCTGAGTCAATTGTATCATCTACATCAGTTGTATCTACATGAATTCCTATCTTTCTAGCCATATCACTCAACTCTTCTACTTGCAAGACATGAAAAGGATTGGATTTGATTATACATGTCATTTTTTAGCGGCTCCTGGATTGTTCTTCTTTTACTTCAGCTCCATAGCCTTGTCCATCACATTCTTGGATCTGTCAATTCTCTCACTCTGTCTGACAGGTTGCACAACCCCCATGCCACTTTCTGTTTCTTTCCAACTCCTTGTGCTTCTCTGTTCCTCAGCAAACCATCAAAAGTTGGCATGATATCCTCTGGCAGATGGAGTTGTTCTTCAACAGCTTCTTCCATTCTCTCAGCAAAGGTCGGCCCTTCTTCTTGCCAGAAACTAGTGACTTCAGACCTCACACCCTCATCAACAACACTGTGATCCTCCCAGATGAATTGTCCATCTGTTCCTATGGCACCCTTCTCTAGCAACAGCTTGTACACTTCACTTCCTGGTATCACTTCTTCCACAACTGTATCACCCACATTAGCTGGGACTTGTCTCCCATGAGAGCCAGAGCCAGGTTCCACCTGTTGATTTGAGCCTCCACTAGATTGTGAGTTTGTGTTATTCCTATTTGCTTCACATCTTCCATCAGTGTCCATACCATTAGTTCCAGAGCCAGGTCCACCTCCTGCATTAATGCCATCTTGTCCTGTAACAACATCTCTCTGTACCCCAGGTGCTTTAGGAATCTCAGTAGTAAATTGCAGCTGGAAGAGTTTCCCATGGAAGTTAAACAATCTACCGGCATGGATTCTGTTGGGATCTCTACAAAGGATTTCCACTCTAACAGCCTATGCACAGTTTCTGAAAATGCTTTGCTAATCCACTTTTGTCAGCAAGCCACAAACTGAGACAACTTGGTCAATGATATTCCACTCACACCATGGAGGAAGCAGCCCCCTAACTTGAATCCAAGTCTCAGCTAGAGTCTCAACAGCCATTTGGTGATTGAAACTGTAACTCCTTCCTTAGCTAATGCAAACCTGGGGTATCCAATCACTTGTTCCACAAGGATATGTGGAGGGAATTTCACCAAATATGACCAATCACCAAGTTCTCTAATTTTCCATGGCCAATTTGTCTTTTAGATGTTGGAGAACTCACTAGCTAGATCCTCTCTGCTGATTTCCCCATCATCATTAGTCACCACACCACAGTTCCTTGTCGAGCTGATATGATTAACACTAACCTCAGGTGCCTCAGTATGATAGAAGCCTAGACCAGTTGCGGAGCTCCCTATGTATCTTGCAATCTGATGAGGCCTCTTTAGAATTGGGCAATCGTCCATAGAGTGATTACTGGCCTTACAGATAAAACAACATGCATTCTTTGAGCAAGCAGCCTTCAAGTGACCTGGTTCTCCACAACCCTCACAGATAGTATCAGCATAGTTCAAAGAACTAGACCTAGCAGCCTCTACCTGAGCAGGCCTTTTTTTCTTCTGTTGGAATCTCCCATGTTGATTCTTGTTCCTACCACCATGGTCTCCAGATGCCTGTTGCCCCTGACCACCATTCTGTTGGGGATTTACCCATTGATTTGGTTGCATACCAAAATATTGATGGGATAAGAAGGAAACAGTCCACCAAACCATGGTGGATGCATAACACCAGGGATGAACCCATAAGGTGCTTGTGGATGATAGGGTAACGCCTGCATCTGGTTGAATTCAGGTTGAAACTGTTAATTATGCTGTTGTTGTCGATCTCCTCTCCCACTGTTGCCACGACCACGACCTCTCCCTCGATCTGCCATGATAAACCCTCTTCTAGATCAGAATCCTCAACTCCAAGCACACACAAACCTGGACGATCAGGAGGAAGTGGTGGCGGCGGTGGCCTGAAGGGGGAGACGCGAACCCTAGGTCCACCCCTATTTATACAAGAACGTCTCTGCCCTGGTGGTTTGGTAGGATGCCATGGAATATGCCATAGGCCATAGCTGCTTTTAGAAGCTTTCCACCTCATCCACCTCCGAGCTAAAAGTGTTCCAAAAGTGTTCTCTCAATTCTACCGTTGGTATCCTGTCAACGGCTAGATGCCCGGACAATATGTTGCTAGCAAAAACTCCAAAAGCTTGTCGTTGAGGCCGAAGCCTCAGCCCTCATTCTTCTCTGCCACCAAAACTTGCAGAGTCTTCTCCATCAGCAAAGTTTGGTATCTGAAAACCAACAACGAGGTTGCCGCCGCACGATCCCTGCGCGAACCCCCTTCCGATTCACAGATCGGCTCTCCCACATTGGCGGTATTTGACGGTTTGCTTCGACCATCGCCATGGAAAAGGGAGATAGAGGACGCCTGGGACGGCCTCGCTGCCCAGCCCGCCGAATTGGCTTGCAGGAGGCCCTCATGGCGCTGCGCGGAATTTTCGACGATGCCTCCTCCTTGCCCTTGAGCTTGTCGTGGATGATTTTGCTCAGGGATCTCTTCTTCGAACAAGGCTTCACCGCCACAGGGCCATGGCAGAGGATGGAGGCCGCCGCTTCGGCGGAGCTGCCTGTCGAGCTCGAGAACCTCCTGGAGACGATGAAGCCCCTGTGCGGCGCGATTTCGATCAGAATCGGCCCAAACGAGACGATGCAGAGATTGAAATCGCGATCTCCCGAATCCGACGCAGATCGAGCACCGGACGCCGCTTCTTCCCCGACCTGCGCCTCACCCACTCCAGCAAGCGGTAGCCCGCCCTCGGATCGCCATGGATCTTGCTTCGAGTTCGCGGAGGGGAAGCCGCGGCCGTCAGCTCCCGTCCCCCACCTGCCGCCTTGTCGCGCCACGCCTTGAACCTCGCCGCAACCCTCCGGAACCTATCCTCCATCATCGCCGAACGGCACCAGCGTCAGGCACCTCCGGGAAGCTCCGCGGCGACGAGGAAGTGGGGAGAGCGTTACCGAGCTTGGCCTGGCTAAGCCTATCTGGACGGCGGAGCGGTGGCGTACGGACGTGTGGCAGTGGAAGTCCTTGGTGGTGGTGGGGTGGAGGTCGACGCGTGGCGTGCGGTTCCGCCATGAACAGAACCTTGGGTCGGACGAGTCATCTTTTTTCTCTTTTTCTATTTTGTGCGACCTGCTGGACTAGTGGTTGTGTTGGGTTGGATGCAAGGATTATAATTACTCCTTAAAATATATGCGAGTAAAACAGGATTATAATTGATCCATAGGTACATCCTCCTATCAGAACTATGGTGAGTTGCTCTAAGTAACGCCTGCCTCTGGCCAGGGTTTCGAATCCTGCAATTGTCCACATTACCAGAGAACAAAAGTAAGCACGCCTCCTACCAAACCTCTGGCATGGTTGGTCGTTGGAACTAGCTAATCACGGACATGTGGTTATCACTATCTCGCGTAGTAAGTGCCGCTGAACTAGCACTGTCCCCGTCGCACCGATCGGCCGTGATCACTCCCCCCGCCGACGTGTCATGCTAAACCCTGCACAAATCCTAATCGCGCTGGCGACTGGTCACAGTGCAGCACTGGTAGTCCTGAAAGCGCCCGGGAAAAACGGGAACCGCGCGACAGAACGTGCGTTGCCAACTGCCAATGTCATCCAGACCAGGAAGCGCCACGCCGTTCCAGAGCAATGCAAAGTCCGGAAAAAGTTTGCCGCCGACGACACGTACCAGCGGCGCCGCCGCGCACCGCCGTAGGCACCGGCCGACCGGCGACCGAGGTAATTAGGCGGGCCGGAAAATCGCCATCATGAGCGGTGCTAGCGTGTGCGATTGGTCGGCCGTGGTTATTAATATTGCGCGCCTAAATCAGTAGTGGACGGAGACTACGACAGTGCATGGTCGCCGGCGGCCGGCGGACCAGCGGGCACGTAGTAGCATCCCGCGGTTCGCGCAGGAGAGGGCCGTCGCCGTCGAGGGACGCGTCGACGCCAGTTCTGCTCCGGGATGTAGGGGATGCCGACGCGTGCATATGCAGTCATTAATTGTGGCTTCCTTCCCATCCGCGCATTTTCGTCGGCATCTTCTCGTCGACGCCGGCCTGAGCGGATCACCTTGCACTATAATGTACTCGCTAGAAGTCTACTACATCGGATAAGCGCTCCAGTTTTACTTAGAGGTGGCTCCGGGTACCTCATACTCCTAGTTCGTAGTTATGGGAATTTTTGGTGTTTTTCAGGTAATAAGACATTGTTAGCATGTTTTCACATGTTATCTGTTTTATAGGTGTTGAGTGATGGTTTTAGATATTTTGATGTATGATCTTTGTTAGATCTTTGTTGAATAAATTAACATATAGATGGTCGTATGCATCAATTGATGCAAATGCTGAGATGCAATCTTCTTCATTTAAAAAAATCATGTTTTTATGAATCAAACAACCTATGTAGAATTTTTTTCATAAAATTCAAACTTTACATATATCATTTGAATCAAAGGAACACTCATCATGTAGTGCCGTAGCGGTACGTCTATACTAGCGGTACAGTAGCTATAGAAAGAAAAAAACTAGTGATCCAGTAAAGATGACACAAGTCCTTTAAATTTGCTTTCTGAAACACCTAACTAACTTGAGAATACAAGTACCTAATCTTTCACCCACCCGATCGATTTCGTTATTATTGTTCGTCCACTAGACACTATGCCTGTTCTTTTCTTTCACTAAGTAACTCTTTCTCATATTAACACTTGGAAAAAATCTTATATGGAAGTAAGTTCGTATACGAGAAAGAAAAAGAATTTCCCGCCCAAGCTAATTATACCTGCAGGAGCACCTTAGTTTATCTACACTTGGCTGAGAGTGCCGTCCCTAGGCCTGGGCGGCACCCCTCCGAATCTGACGAGGAGTTCTCCGCCGCCGCCATCGTCGACAGGCGGTGCAGCCTGGCGAAGACGGCGACCATGGGCGCGGTGTTGTAGGTGCACGCCTCGGTCTGCATGTAGTACTTCCTGCCGTCCCTGAACTGGTCGCGGCGGTTGGGCCCGCCGACGATGGCGCCGACGAGCACGTTGGGGTTCGGCTGGTCGCGGCCGAACCAGTCGTCGAAGCCCTGCACGCACCCGATGAAGCGGTTGTCGGCCTTGTGTGCGACGATGGACGCGGCGCGGTGGTGCACGCGCAACGGGAACCGGGTGCCGTAGCCGACCATGTAGCTCATCCGCAGCGGGTTGCGGCCGAGGATGTAGTCGGCCTGCGACCGCGCGAGGGCCAGCAGCTCGGACGGCGGCACCTCCGGCGCGTCGGGGCAGCGGAGGCTCTCGCCGGCGCGGGCGAGGTAGCTGGAGTAGACGGTGAGGAGGAAGGCGGCGCTGGAGGCGTACTGGAGGTTGTTCCACTGGCGCACGTAGAGCATCCCGGCGGGGCTGCGGTGCACGTTGCTGCCGTTGTTCCGGCCGAGGCACGCGCACAGGTAGTGCTCCGCCTTCGCCTTGTACTGCTCCAGCACCGCCCGGTGCTGCGCCCCCTGCGGATCGCCGTCCAGCAGCAGCTGACCAAAATGGAGTGGCAAAATCAGTACTTCCTCCTTAAAAAATTATGCTACATATAATATTCAATCGGTGAAAATCAAACTTTGCAAAGCTTAACTAAATATATAACAAAATATGTTAACTTTTATGGTATGAAATCAATAACTATAGAATTCAAGGTAAAAAATATATTTTTATATGGTCTACATTTCATATTATGGTTATTGATAAATTTTGTCATATAGTGGGATAATTTTATAAAGTTTAACTTGGACAAAAAATTTCAAAACATATTACGCGATGGAGGGAGGGAAATTAAGAAATGGAGGCCGAGATGTATGTAGCTTTTTATTTTCAAACACTTAAAATTCGTATTATGAAATTTTTAAAAATTAGGAGTAAAATTCTAGAGGTAGCTAGCGAATGATCTATAGTACAATCCTGTAAATTTCAATATAAAATATTTAATATTCTAGGCTGCATAAAAATTATAAAATCTGATAAATTATATAGTGTAGAAATATACACTATTCACTATAAAAAAATGTCATATTTTGTCTTTTTTGTAGCCTAGAATACAAAGTAGTTTATATTGAAATTTTGCATGTTTATAGTATACATCATTAGCTACACCTGAAATTTCATTTCAACTTTATAAAATTTCAAAATATAAATTTGAAGTATTTAAAAATAAAGAGGATGGCCTCCGTTTAATTTCCCATGAACATTCTATAGAAAACAGCTATAGCAAATCAGTGATGATTAAGAACCGGGAAATATAGTCGATGGTTTGAATGAAGATTCGCAAAATTGGGATCCAGCTGGAACGATGGACGGATGTAAGTTGCAACTAACGAATCTCTCTTCAATTCCACGCAGTGTTGCTGTCGGTGGCTGCGAGCGAGTGAGGCCAGACGTGACGTGACACATATGGTGGACTCGCTTTCCTGTCAATGCTCTGACTACATGATCAACGGTGTATCTCACTGACCGGCTGGTGGGCCCAGTGGACCGATGCTTAACCGGAAACATCGGCTAGCATCCTCCGAATTTTGCTCTTTTTGATGAAACCAATGAGTGAGTGAATGAAAGCCGGCCTCGGATTTTGCCTCAGCAGGTGATGCGTGACGAAGGGAGCTTCATATCCTAGAAGAAACAAAGGAGAGAGCATTTTGATTCCCTTTGACGTTTGTTTTATTTCGACATTTTGGGCCCCAAGAATATTCTATATTCCTTTTTTTGCTACTATACAGTGCACATCTATATAATTGTACTAAAAGGAATATCGGTTTGTCTCTTTTCTCTTTTTTTTACAGAAAAATGGTGCACAAACTATGAGTTCCTCTTGCCGACACATTAACTTCACTTTCTTCAAGATGCGAGACAGGCTAAGGAGTGGACAGCTCAAAGAAATGAATTTGAACGTCACCACCCGTCTACCACAGCAAAAGCTGACAGCCTCATAGCTGTATTCCATGAAGCCAACACTTCAGTCTGAAAGTCTGAGGGCGATTTTAAAAAATGCTACAGTTATCTAATGGATAGGGGTTGACACGGTGTAGATAGTCCTACTCCTACATGCATGACCGCATAATGGAAAATTGGTTATAGACTAGCTACTACTCTGATCGCGATATTTGCTTGGGCAATCATATAATTGTACTGCCAGGAACCCCTCTAGCTAGGTAGAAACTTTCTTGGAAATTAAGCATGCATACTTGTGTACAATATAACAAATACTCCTTCCTACGTGTGTTCCTTATTTCTTCACGCCATGTGCTGATGTGCCTACGAAAGTTTCAGCTGTTCGATAAAGAAGATGATCGAGGAAGGAACAGGTGCAAGGTATTAATATTCTGACCATGTTGTCAGCCATTTCCGAAATAAACGTCCACATCTTAGAACTAGTGGTTGCAGATAACTTAAAAGCAGCTAGCATATCCATGATTCGTTGAATGCACAAAAAAATTCACTGTACTCAGCTAAACTGTTGACTGGGTACATGTAATTCTTTTAAAATATGATTTGTCGCTTAACGGAGCCTGAGTTCCATGGAGTTAGTTGTCAAAAAAAAAAAGTTCCATGGAATTCAATTTTTATAAAAAAGGAAATCGATCTTCTAAAGTTTTAAAAAAAAACTAAAGCAAAGCTGAGTTGGGTTTTTTCCGGTTAAAAGAAGATTGCAATCGACATAAAATTGTTTGGCCAGTGTGAAAAGTGGGCATTAGTCCCTTTCTTCTTCTATACAAGGTCACAATCTCATTTTCTAGATACAAATAAAACAAAATCAAAATAGCACGATTACTTCCACGGAAAATTTGTCGTGTTCCAGGCTAATTAAATGTGCTGCATTTTGTTTCTCCATCTCTATGGTTGCAAGAACCTTTCACATTATGAGCACCAAGCTACGAGAAAGAAATCTAACCAATTCTTCCCAGGAAAAGATAGTGAATTTGTAGAGACGAAAACTGTGTTTCGGAAGGTGGCCTTATACCGAAGAACATAGGGAGCCGCAGAGATTTTTATTTTTCGGTGGGTACCGGTATTACCGGTGTACGGAAATAGCGGTCATAATACCATTTGAGAATTGTCAAACAGATCTAGGAATTTGTTTAAAATTTATCAACCAAAAAAAGGAGGAAACCCAGAAATTGATTTCCGGTGAGATTGGTGGTTGGTAACCTAGATATTGGTTTCCGGCAAGATTTGGGAAACCTCGGCCGAGAAAAGAACCCTCGTTGCAACTAATTCTAGCTAGAAGTGGATTGCAACGTAGATTGTTTTCGACCGTGGATGAGTGGTAACCGGAAGAAAAAATGCTCACGCCATAGAAAGAAAAGTTCAAGAAACACAAAGTTGCGCGCGTGACTGTCACTTGTCTGAGAAGTAAGGTAATTTTTAGCGGCATGAAAATTAGGTGCACCCGTTTTATAGCCATTAATGAACAAAAACTGGCGATGTGAACTTGCCATTAACGGAGAAGTTTGGGACGCAGAGCTCGTCTATTCTCGTCGAGAAAGGCAGAGAAAGCTACCGCACCGTGAAGACGAGGGCATGGAAGAACGGGGCGTCAGACAGCAACGCGTCTGGACCGACCCCGTTACCTACACATTGACGACAGTGAGCTCGGGATCGCGCCAGGTCAGCCATATCCTACTCAGCCTCTCTGTAGACCGGGACATGCAATGTGGAATTCCGGGCCACCCCGTCTTTGACAGATCACTTTGACGTACGGGGAGGAGTCGCGCGTCACCGGAACGACGATGATCCACATGCAAACGACGCGACGTCGTCGTGCCCTTTCCCTCTCCAAACCTCACTTTCGAGTTTCGATAGCCTCCACGGAAAAGATGAAAGAGGGCTGCTGTTTCTTCCCCCCCAGAATACATGGGGAGTAGTATCGGTCGTGTCCGTGTCCTTTTCCCCAACGTATGTGTTTGGACCTGGCTGAATTAGTTGGTGGAATTTCGTCAGCCCGGTCGATCGGTCGGTCGGTTGGTCTGGCAAGCAAGCAAGATATACAACAAATTTAATTTCGTGTGCGGTTTGGCCGTGCTTGCGAGAGGGGGCGCAGGAACCTCGTCTTCTCCCGCATCATCAAAGTTGTACTGTACTACGCAGAACCGGATCCAGCCGATACCTAGCTATAGCTAGAGGATACATACGCGGTGATCGAGTGCTGATGATCTCAGCGCTTATCGGCCAGCCTTGCGCTCGATCGGCTAGCTAGGGTGCCTAGCTAGCGGTGATGACACCGATCCCCATCCGCGCGGCCATCGATCGCTTTACAGCACCGACACGACATCCCATCCTGAGGTGTCCGTACGTGCATGGCTGGCGTGTGCGTGATGTTGAGCCCGCTTGATCCCACGCAACTTTCTCATGTCCGCGCACTGATCCGCTTGTATGTGTACGCGCTTGTAAATTCTGCGAGAGATCAATCTCTACTCGCAGTTTCTCCCTGGTGTCCTACACCCTGAGATGAGCCAGGGCGAGCATATGATTCACTAGTCTGTGCCACTTTTTTTTTTTATCTCCTCGTAAAATATTTGACAGGATCGGACAGGGTCAAGTCCTGCCCTGCTGATTAATCCAGCGTACGTAGAGGGGATGAACGATGAGATTAGACTCCGATAAAAATACCATTTCACCAATCTGAGACGCTAGCTCTTTTCCTCAAAATACTACCGAGGCATGATCAGGTCGTGCCTACGTACGTACGTCGAGTTGATTGCCAGTAGGGGTGGACTAACGAGCTGCTCGGATAGTTAAGACTCGGCTCGTTAAGCTCGTGATCGTTAAGACTCGAATCGTTAAGCTCGTTAAGAATAACGAGCTGAAATCATTGTTTGGCTCGACTCATTATGTTCTTACGAGCGCTCGCGAGCAGCTCGTTAAGGATCGTTAATGATGCAATGCAAAGAAAACATGTGTGCATTGCCTGGTGCGGAAGAGTGGAAGCATGGGTTTTTAGATCCTACTATAGGAGTTTCAAGCATGGTTAAAGACCACTATTTTGCTTGGCCCCTTCCTGCCAAATATTTGAGATAACTAAAGTGACTCGCAGTCAAAACTAGTGAAGCCTAGCTTGTTACCGATCTTAACGAGTAGCTCACGAACATAGTCGGCTCGATTGTTTAGCTCGTTAACCTTAACGAGCAAAAACTGATGCTCAGCTCGGCTCGTTAACAAAACGAGTCGAGTTCAAACGAGTCGAGCAAACGAGCACTCATTTAACTCGCCGAGTTTCGAGCTTTTTGTCCAGCCCTAATTGCCAGTTCAAACCATACATAGCCAGGGAGCAGTTGCGCGGTGCGATCTGAGTCTTTTTCTTTCTCTGCTTAGCGTCAGCGGGGTTTCAGGTTTTTTCCAGAAAGGAAACCGAATAATCCTAAAGCAGGACGAGAGCACGACGTGGATGGGAAAGGCAAAAGCCCCAGCTTAATTAGCAGGACCCTGCAGCTTTCAGGAGGGGAAAGGCTCTGGCGAGATGCCTGGCCATGTGAGGGCAGGACGATCTCACTCACTCACTCACTTCTCCAGCGACCATAATTGCTGACTGAATGGCTATAGCTACAGCCTACATGGCTCGCCTAACAGGTGAGATTAGTCGTCGTCAGTGATTGATCAACAGCGACTTGTGTCTGCAGATCTCAGTCCATTCATCACCCGTCTCGTGGTCTTGTGGATTGCCAACTTCTCTTTTTGAAACGAAGCATGGATTGCCAACTAGGCGTATTGCTAGGCAGAGTACATGTGCAGGGCTTGGCATGATCGTACGTACAGAGGTGTGGATCCTACATGGATTCGATCTCCCGGGGAGCAAGAAAGTGTAAGAGCATCTCCACTCGTCTCCCCACGGAGCCCCCACGGCCACTTTTTTCCATCCGGACGGCGAAATTCGGCCCAGTCGCGCCCCCGGTTCCTCATTTTGGTCCGGATTTGGACCTATTTTCATCCGGCGATCCCACGCCATCCCCGACCCCCCGGGGAGCGCTCGGGGACTCCGGATGAAGCTAAACCAACCACCCACGCCCACGTGTCTCCTCTTTCGTCCGGATTCCCCGAGCCATCCTCTTTTTCTCCGAGAAACGCCGCTTGGGGAGCATACGACTGGAAAACTACTCCTCCCCACGCCAAATCTTCCTCCAATCCGGACGAAAATTTCTCCGGATTTGGGCGTGGGGAGCGCCAACGAGTGGGGATGCTCTAAGCCATGTGGAGGCATTCATAATCCTGCCCTTTCTCAAGCAATTTGGGCGGGAAACTTAAACGCCCAATTTGGGTAGTATCTAACCCTGTTTCCTGGTGGTGGTAAAAGTGAAAACAATCTTAGCTAGGAGTACCACTTGGTAGATGCATTGATTTTCTGTACGGTGAGGTAGGGGGACATGCACGGCCGTAACCTAGCCCTTGGAAGCACGGCTCAACCACCGGCACCGACTTAAATTACTGATCAACCAAGGTTGAAGCGATCAAGTGCTGGGGTGTGGAGCACTGAAAGAAGATTGGCATGCATGAAAGCGTTTCTGTTTCTGAAAGCGAAATTCCCTGGTACGAAACGTGACGACAGAAGACGTAAATAAGCTAGGTGCGTTGGTGGCGTACCTTGGCGGCGAGGACCTGTAGTCCGGCGTACTTGTTCTCCCAGCTGAACTCGGTCATGTGCCACCCGGCGCCGCCTCCGAGGGGACCGCGGGCCCCGTCGACGGCGTAGCGGAGGTAGGCGTCGTCGCCCGTGGCCCGGTGCAGCCAGAAGGCGGCCCAGAGCAGCTCGTCCCGGTAGCCGCTGACGGAGGTGTAGAAGCTGTGCGCCTGCTTGATGCTGCTGTCGTAGTTGCCCCGGTACGTGTCCGCGAACTCGAACAGCTGCCGCGCGTGCCGGAGCAGGAGGTCCGCGTAGTCGTGGTGTTCGGCGGAGCGGCGGAAGACGAGGGACGCGGCGGCGAGCGCCGCGGCCGTCTCGCCGACGAGGTCGGATCCCGGGTTGTCCTTGTCCACGCGGTACGCCTGCCGCGACGTCGTCATGTCCTCCGGCCGCTGCCAGCAGTAGTGGTCCGTGTCGCCGTCCCCCACCTGCATGGTCAGACAGCCAGCGGCGCTCGATCGTCAGACATCCGTCCGTCATCAAGGCCATCATTCGCAGCAGCAGTAAATTAATTAATGGCGGCTGTCGGCCGCTTTTCGATCGCGTGTCGTCTCGAAATGGTCGCGATCCACTGGAAGCCCCAGCGGTAAGAAAGAACATGCGTGCGCGTGACGTACCTCTGCCCAGTAGACGAATGGCTCGGTGTGCGCCTTGACGAAGTAGTCGGTGCCCCACTTGATGGCCTCCAGCGCGTGCCCCCACTCCCCGGCGGCCTGGACGTCGTCGCCGAACTCGATGGCGCCCCAGGCGAGCATGGTGACGGTGAAGGCCATGGGCAGGCCGAACTTGACGTGGTCGCCGGCGTCGTAGTAGCCGCCGACAAGGTCCACCCCCTGCTGCAGCCCGTCCGTGAGGCCCGAGTGGCCGCGCCACCGCACGCGCTGCCCGTACGGCAGACGCCCCGACCGCTGCGCCTCGAAGTAGAGCAGGCTCTTCGACAGCGCGGCGCCGTAGTCCGGCGGCGCATCCGCCTCCGCTGCTGCCGCATCGCAGCCGAGGCGGCCAGCGAGGGAGAGCAGCGCGAGCAGGGCGGCTGCCAGGAGCAGCGGTGGCGGCGCGGCGGGTGGGGGAATCGCCCGACGGGCGCGGCGCTGGCTCATGACACGCCCGCGCTTGCGCGCCGACGATGACGACGGCGACGCAAAGCCCCGCGATCAGGGCCTTCCCTCTTTTTAGCCGGACTAGCGGTGTATTTTAGCTTGCTGGCTGGGTTTCGTGTTTCCTTTCCGTCTCCCTTTATGTTTGTCTCTGACTGAATGACTCCCTGATCTGGGGTTTGTAGGCAAGCAAGCGAGTGTCAAGTGTTTCCAGGTGCGCGAGAAATGATATCTGCGGGTCCCGTCCCCGGCACGTAGGCGCGCGGCCGCTGGGCTGGCCTACGTGTCCGCGGCGCGCCAAGATCGGCCAAATGCGTGACGAGAACGACGCGCGCGGTGCGTGCTCGGCGCGGCGCGGCGAGCGGTGCGCGAACGGTGCGCGGGTGTTGGGTTCTGGCTAGCCGGGGAATGGAGATCGGCGGCGAGGGATGGGGGAGGAGGACGGTGGTTGGACGGACGGACCTTAGCTGATCACCGGCTCACCGCTGCCGCAGCTTGATCGTGGGCGAGCGGCATTAATACTTGGCTAATGTGAGTGGGGCGAGGGGGATAATTGACCGGCCGTGCAGGGGCAGGCAGGCATCGAATGAGTGAAACATGGCGTGCTCCGCTCCACGCTCCACGCGTACCCAACGCCTACCGGCCGAGCTTCATTCAATGGCGGGGATAGAAAAATGTCGGTAGGGCATGGCGGACAGGGCGGCCTTGCCTGGACCCCGGCGGCGCGCGCGGTACGTGTTGGTGGGGGATAGAAAAATGTCGGTAGGGCATGGCGGACAGGGCGGCCTTGCCTGGACCCCGGCGGCGCGCGCGGTACGTGTTGGACGGCCGCGGCCACCAACAGACGGGATGAGCTGGGTTCTATCCTCGACGTGCGTGCGTCAGTGCGGCCGGTTGATCGAAACGCGCACCACCATTACTACGCATTTTGGGCCGGGTGAGCTGGAGTAGTATCTACTCGTATCTGTCTAGCGCTCGTACTAAAATGCATGGGAAGATAGTGGCGTCGATCGACTGCGCGCGCAGTTCGTGCGAGGCTTCGGTGTCGGAATAAAAACCAATCATCATTTATCCCCCGATGGGTTTCAACATCGTTGCACACACGTTGGCTATCCTTGTTGCACGCACAAAACGAGGATGGGCTGGTCAGCTAGGGGGATTGATTACTTGTGATTCCACAATATGATGACGATACGGTTTCGTTCATGAAGCACGACCTAGAGAAGGTTGTTAGTACGACACTAATAGTGTGTATCATTAAGCAATTAAATATCATGCTTAAAATTAATTTTCACAAAAATAAAAATTTCAACATTAGTATCAGACTAATATTGGTAAGACGAAGGAATAGGAAAAACCGTATAAACAAGTCTCTAAATGTGAGTCGGATTTTTTGAATTAAAAAATTCTAATTCTACCTATAAAGGTGTTTTTACCTTTAACCATTAATTTAGATGACGATCACACCTAAGCCTAATTGGTTGTGGACCAATGGTATCTCCAAGTGTCGTACACGGGTTTTAGTCCACGTATTAATCGAAGGTGATTGGAGACCCCCATTTGCTAAAGAAGAGAAGTGTTAGCGTTTTCCTTATATTTTTCTTATATTTATTTATGTTGGATTCAAATAAAAAGAAACGTACTTTTAAGAGGGGTGGTCTCGGTAACCTTGACAAGCCACATACTTATTCTACCACCATATATCACCATCACACAAATTGAGGAGAGTTTAGCTTGTTGGGGAAATGGTCTTTTGAGGGTTTTCTACCAAATCGGCACCTAAATTGTTTATGGTGATTCTCATACCGATCAAGTCAATCCAGGTATTTACCAGGTATGGTAGCAATCGATGCTTTCGGTACCTGCTCCAGTAAGGCTCATTCAACCGACTTGCTAGGATGGACACTGTCCAAATTGGTATGAACCCCGATCAACCGAGTTTGGTACAAAAGCAATCGACTAGAAATTCGGTTATCCCAACTTACCACAAATTTGCACACGGGGAATTTCCCAAAATGTCTATTTTCTACCTTGAGCTATAAAACCAAATTCTTCCTCCTTAGGAAGGGTAGTTCAACTATTCATATATAATCTTTTGTGCTATCGCTCTCTCGCCCAATTGTTGAAGCACATAAGCTTGAGGGTCTCCGACGGGAATCAGCAATTCCAAATCCCTTTGGTAGAAGCAAGTGAGGTCGATCTACGACTACACCAAGCCATATTTCATGTCTCCTTGTGTTCATCAAGTTTTCTTCTTCCCCTTGGGTTCAAGGGAAACCCTAGGCAGCTAGGGTCTCATGGAGGCTTTCAGCTTGTAACTTGCCTTGTGAAAAGTTTGTAAGGTTTGGAGACCACCTTTACGGTCTACCACGAGTGATTGAGTTTTTCCTTTGTGGGATAGGCTCTTGGAGAACAAGGTGAGCCTTTGCGGGTTGGGATCCCTTCGTGGGATCTCACACCTCTTCAACGTGACGTACCTTCCTTCCAAGGTAGGGAACACGATGAAAGTGCATGGAGCCCCATGTAAGATTTTGGCAATTGATGACAATCCTTATGGACTAATGTTTGCATATAGGCAATGCTTGAATTATATCTTGGTTTCAATGTTGCAATAAGAAGAAAATGAAGAAGATCAAGTGATATATGTCTTGAAGAAGAAGATAGAGTGAGATCTCATGTGCATCTTCAAGACATCAACAATATTAAGAAAGAAGAAGTGGTGTGCATTAAAGAAGATATATGAAGAAAGAGCTTGCAATCCAAATGGTGATCATGGATACATGAAGATATGCTGAAGAAGAAGCTCACCCATACTGGATGATGGGGCATTGATGGCAAACAATTTGTGTGTACCAATTCGTTAGGACTCCAAGTGCAAAGTGTTGTAGCAAGCGTATTTTCCCACAAGGGTGACTCGAGGGTTTATATCGAACTCTAAGTGAATTGGCTTAGAAGCTGTCTTTTTTCTCTCCTCTTTAAGCAACCTACAAAGCAAAGTTTTTTCCTTGTGTCCCCAAATCCATCGTGTGGTTGTGATGAAGCTCGCGTCTATCGTCAAATAGTTGGGACTCCAAGCGCAGAGTGTCGTAGCAACAGAAGCTTTCCCCACAAGGGTGACTCGGAGGTTTGTAACGAACTCAGGGAATTGGCTTAGAGTTATCTACTCTTCCTCTTCTTCTAGCAATCCTTCAAAGAAAAGTTTTGTCTTGTGTCCCCAACTCCACCTTGTGGTTGTCAAGCACAAGATTTCATATTAGTGATTGTAGATAAAAGAGGTAACGAAAGTAAAACAAATAAACTATTTAAAATAAATAAAAGCGGTAAATCGATAGTTATTTTTTGGCTTTGTGTGTGATTAAGTAAAGGAAATATTTTTGTATTTTCGGATTAAAATATTGATGCAAGTAGAAAGTATGATAAAAGTAGCGGAAACGTGTTTCTTATGACTAAAATTGGACGGGTTCATGGGTTCACTTGTCTACTCTCTTTTAAGTTGTAGTGCATACTAACAATTCATCAATCATCGTAATATTGGTGGAACTTCAATATGTGTTCGATGGGCATTCAAATGGGCATCACATTGATGCATATGATGCCCACAAGTATAGGAGATCACTGAAATCTTCGATGGAAATTATTACCCAAATTTATAGTTCGACTGAAGGGGAACAGAAGAATACCCATAAGACTTTAGCAATTGAGACGTCACTCTCAACCACACATGTATATCAATAAACTCACAAAGCAAGTGGTCATTTTATAGCAGTTGATTCAATACACTAAAAGCAAGTAGTAAATAAAAGCAGTTGATTTCCAGTTTTCACTGAAAGTAGTAGTATATAACTTTTAGTGGCTAAAAGAATAGGTATAAGGCAGCAATGAGGTAATGTATGGATGATATTGATCATATAATATAATCCAACTAACATAGCATTCATCTCTAATTAATTTGAGCGTGTGTGATCAAAATATAGTCATGCGTACTAACTAAGAGAATATTCATGATATCTTTTATCCTGCTTGCCCATTCTACCCTTTCGAATAGACCGCAACAAAGCATTAAGACCACGCATTAACTATTGTTGAATCGTCGTGGCTCCCCTGCATCGACCGCCGAGTGGTGGCTCGCCGTCGCTCTCGCAATGCATGTCCTCCTGCTTCCTCCAATGGTATAGGCGGACTCCTCGGTCCATCGGGGTTCCTGTGCGCCGCCTTGGTGTCCTAGTCGATGAAGAGAGGCGGTCGTCGGTGGTGCTCCCATGTCGTTGGAGTGCTCTGGGAAGTTCCCATCGTCCTCGGGTGTGCCTCAACCTCGTCATCCTCCTCAATCATCTCATCCTTCATCAATGGGCAGGGTGCTATCAAGGAAGACATGGTGACACAAGGCACTGTTTGATGCTGTGAACACCTTTCTTTGTTGCTATCTACCCCCAACATCGGTGCTACAAAGGGCAGGTTTTGGTGCTACAATTTTTTTTTGCTACGGGGGTCTCCGGCATGGTCTCCACACGGACCTTCGTCGACGTTGGTGGTGGTGCTATGATGCTAAAATAGTATAACTTGTTTGCTACAACCTGTCTGAGATATTGATACAAATTCATACTTTTTTTTGCTATGAGGTTACCGGTGAGATCTCCGGCGACGTCTTTGTATATGTCTCCGATGAGTCTCCGAGGATTTGCATGAATAAATTTTTTTGCTACAACATTTTTGTGATTCTGCTACAATTTCACGATATGTTTGCTACGGGGTCAACGGCGAGGTCTCTACTGAGGTCCCATTCGATGTCTCTAACGATATCCATTTTTGCTACAATAGCAAAATATTTTTGCTAAGGGGTCTCCGGCAAGGTCTCGGTGAGTTCTCCGGCGAGTTCTCCGTCGATATCTTTGACGATATCCTGTTTTGCTACAATAGCACAACTTTTTGCTACGCGCTCTCCGGCGAGTCTCCGGTGATCTATCCGGCGAGCTGAGGCTTTTCTTTTATTTTGTAGGTGAATCGTTTTTTACTACACTAAAGTAAAAAATTTTTGCTCCCCGACAGAAAAAAAGGGACACGTGTGAGCACGAGAAGCAGGAGGCTAGAAAGTCAAATCCCCCGAGGATTTCCCTAGCACTGTCCTTTGGAGAAGTGCTGGGTATTTCCGCTTTAAGAGCATCTCTAACTCACCGAAACTGAAAACGGTGAGTCCAGTCTCTCAAAAACGCTTGTTCGGTTGTTTTTGGCACTCACGAAGAATAGAAATTGTAAATAGAAACTGAAAAAACAAAATTAAATTCTCATGGGAGAATACATCAATGAACACATATTAGGACGATAGTTGTTGCTCCGATTGAGCATCAAACTTTACATAATTTGTACTACGAAACCAATATGAACTTAAAGCTACCGCCGCATGACCTAATTTGACCAAAATTCGGCCCTGACGGCCTCAACGCGTGGCGGCGGAGGTGGTGGCGAAGGAGCGCGAGGCGGCGGATGGTCTCGAACTTCTACTCCGAGGCGAGCTTGACGATCTCGAGCTTCACGGGGCTTACGCGTGCCTCCCGGCACGCCGCCTCGTACTCGCGGACCTGGCGGCCGGCGCCGGCCTCCTCCCGGCGGAAGCGTGCTCGCGCCTCCACCTCGGTCACGGTCGTGGCCTGCGCGATGACGGCCTCCTCATCCTGGTCGTCGTGGACGTAGTCATCGGTGGACAAGAGAGGTGTTGGCACCGCGTCCTCCTCGTCCTCCGAGCTATCGTACACCGGCAGGAGAGGGGGTGGCACGACCCACTGGTGGAGGCGCTCTCGCCGCCGTTTGCGTAGCGAGCGAGCTTCCCCGGGGGCGTGAGCCCCTAGTTCGTCCACTGGTGGGCGCTACGCTTGCGTGAGCTCTCCGAACGGTTCCATTTCCGCTGCTCAGCCTCCAAGCGAAAAACGGGGGGCCGCGACGGCGAGTCTCCGCCGCCCAACGGGCTGCCTCCCCTCGCGGAGCTTCCGCGGCTATCCATGGGGAGGTCGCGGTGGAGCGGAACGTTGCTGGCGGTGGGAAGATTTCTCCTCAAAGGAGGTGGCGGAAGACGTCAGCCGCGGCGAGTGGAGTAGGGTTTGGAAACCGTAGTCCCCACCATGACCAGGTTTAATACGGGGCGAGCGTCGTATTTCTCGTCCGAACTGAGTTTATGGACCAGGCTCTAAGTTCAGGCTCTATCTAGGCCACTCTCAGCTCGAACCCTTGGGGTGTGTTCGGTTCGGGAACGAAGTGGAACGGAATGTCATGGTTCCATTCCATTAGAATGGGTTGGTTCCATTCTTGTGTTCAGTTGAGACCAAAAAAGTGTAATGGAACGGTTCCGTTTTGTGTTCGGTTGAGACCAAAAAACTGGAATGGAATGGCTAGTATTTGATTCAGCTCACCTCCTTGCTATGCTAGGTGAGATTACCTCCACGTTTGTCACTTGTTCTTATTTGCAACAACATACAATCAAAATTTCGGCAGCATTTCATTTGTATTTTCGACAATAAGCAGTGCAAATAAATAATCACAATAGAACAATATATAGCATCAAAGATTTCAACCATACAAGCATACTAATAGTCACAGTACATGAAAGATCATTCCAAATTGTCTAGAAAATGGCATACAAGCCATCCAAAAGAACGTTCCAGTTCATAGCATAGTAAACCATACAGTTACTCCAAATTATAGCGCACTCCAAAGTTCTTCTCCACATACCGGCTCACCCAAACCAACTTGTTCTCGAGTTTAAGGGTCATGAATGCTTTTGCCGTCTTCGGGTTGTCAACAAGATGAGCATAGTAGTGAGTAAGGCCTGAGTAGTGAGCAATATGTCCTTCATCGAATCCATTGATTGCAGCCAAAGCATCCCACAAGCCATCTGGTATAGCATCATCATCTCCACCAAATTTGAAAAGAGCATCAGCCACCATTTTGAACCCATCTTTGAGAGTGGTCACTAGTGGATCATCTTCATTTTTCACAACCTTAGCCTTCTTTTTTGGTGGTCCTTTAGAGGTAGACTCGGCAACATTTGGCGACACGTTCACCTCACTTTCATCTTCGTCAAGATCAATAGATAGTGTGTCATTCCCGAACTTGGCATATTTCCATGTTGCTGTAGTGGATCCAAATATGGTTTCCATGGCACGGTAATGTTCAATTGGGGTATTCAAGTATGGTGCATCAGCTTTGAAGGCCTACAAAAAATGTCCAAGTGAGTAGACAAAAATGTGAAAGTGGCTATCATTAATTAGACAAAAAAAACTTGAAGTGCTCATATAACAATCTTACATTGCAATGGCCTGCATAGTGTTCATCGCTGAGCCTAATGGTGCTTGTATCCTCATCCCATAGAGCTCCACTTAAATTCTTCAAGTGGACTATCCTTCCCCAGATCTTCTTCCACTTCTTAAGGTGGTTGCTACAGTGATCTCCGCTCAAGGACAGCTTGAAATGGTCATTCAAAGCCTGAGCACATTTGTTATGATGCACACTCTTGAATCCACTTGAAGTTCTAGCACCACTAGCCACAAGGTCTGCCAAAAAACCTAGCATCATGGTGGACATGGAATTGGTCCACACAACCAGCCCACTCTTACCGGTGCCACTTGTAGCACTTGCACCGGTGACTTCAACACTATCCATTTCTGTCCAGCAATAAAAAGCATGGAAAAAACACATTAGGAGCATCACAACTATGGTTTCAATACATAAAAATGGTCCCATTTCTGTCCAGCAATAAAAAGCATGGAAAAAACACATTAGGAGCATCACAACTATGGTTTCAATACATAAAAATGGTCCCATTTCTGTCCAGCAATAAAAATCATGGAAAAACACATTAGGAGCATCACAACTATGGTTTCAATACATAAAAATGGTCCCATTTCTGTCCAGCAATAAAAAGCATGGAAAAAGCACTTTAGGAGCATCACAACTATGGTTTCAATACATAAAAATGGTCCAATATATCCAGCTATTACATGAATGCAAAGATAGCATGATACAACATTAAAAATACATGGTTCCAATACATAAACATGGCACAAATGTCCAGCCATACTCAATTTCCATACATGGCCTGCCTATCCGCCCACATTTGATTAGCAATCTGTTGCCTACGGTCTAGGGTGGCCCTATGGTCTCTGGCCTGTTGCCTTGCTGTTCGGATTAGTTGGGTTGTCCAAGTCACCTTGATGACGCGTCAAGCACACGTCCGTTGGGAACCCCAAGAGGAAGGTGTGATGCGTACAGCAGCAAGTTTTCCCTCAGTAAGAAACCAAGATTTATCGAACCAGTAGGAGCCAAGAAGCACGTTGAAGGTTGATGGCGGCGGAGTGTAGTGCGGCGCAACACCAGGGATTCCGGCGCCAGCGTGGAACCTGCACAACACAACCAAATTACTTTGCCCCAACGTGACAGTGAGGTTGTCAATCTCACCGGCTTGCTGTAACAAAGGATTAGATGTATAGTGTGGATGATGATGTTTGCAGAAAACAGTAAGAACGAGTATTGCAGTAGATTGTATTTGATGTAAAGAATGGACCGGGGTCCACAGTTCACTAGTGGTGTCTCTCCGATAAGATATATCATGTTGGGTGAACAAATTACAGTTGGGCAATTGACAAATAAAGATGGCATGACAATGCACATACATATTATGATGAGTAGTGTGAAATTCAATTGGGCATTACGACAAAGTACATAGACCGCTATCCAGCATGCATCTATGCCTAAAAAGTCCACCTTCAGGTTATCATCCGAACCCCTTCCAGTATTAAGTTGCAAACAACAGACAATTGCATTAAGTATGGTGCGTAATGTAATCAACACAAATATCCTTAGACATAGCATTGATGTTTTATCCCTAGTGGCAACAGCACATCCACAACCTTAGAACTTTCTGTCACTGTCCCAGATTTAATGGAGGCATGAACCCACTATCGAGCATAAATACTCCCTCTTGGAGTTACAAGTAACGACTTGGCCAGAGCCTCTACTAATAACGGAGAGCATGCAAGATCTTAAACAACACATATATGATAGAATGATAATCAACATAACATAGTATTCTATATTCATCGGATCCCAACAAACGCAACATGTAGCATTACAAATAGATGATCTTGATCATGTTAGGCAGCTCACAAGATCCGACAATGATAGCACATGAGGAGAAGACAACCATCTAGCTACTGCTATGGACCCATAGTCCAGGGGTGAACTACTCACATATCACTCCGGAGGCGATCATGGCGATGAAGAGTCCTCCGGGAGATGATTCCTCTCTCCGGCAGGGTGCCGGAGGCGATCTCCTGAATCCCCCGAGATGGGATTGGGGCGGCAGCGTCTCTGGAAGGTTTTCCGTATCGTGGCTCTCGGTACTGGGATATTCTCGACGAAGGCTATATGTTGGCGGAAGGGTAGGTCAGGGGGCGCCACGAGGGGCCCACACGCTAGGGCCACGCGGCCAGGGGGTGGGCCGCGCCGCCCTGTTGTGTGGCCGCCTCATCGCCCCACTTCGTTTCCCTTTCGGACTTCTGGAAGCTTAGTGGGAAAATAAGACCCTGGGCGTTGATTTCGTCCAATTCCGAGAATATTTCCTTACTAGGATTTCTGAAACCAAAAACAGCAGAAAACAGCAACTGGCTCTTCGGCATCTCGTTAATAGGTTAGTGCCGGAAAATGCATGAATATGACATAAAGTATGTATAAAACATGTAGGTATTGTCATAAAACAAGCATGGAACATAAGAAATTGTCGATACGTTGGAGACGTATCAGCATCCCCAAGCTTAGTTCCTACTCGTCCTCGAGTAGGTAAACGATAACAAAAGATAATTTCTGAAGTGACATGCTATCATAATCTTGATCAATACTATTGTAAGCACATGTAATGAATGCAGCGATTCGAAGCAATGGTAAAGACAATGGTTAAACAACTGAATCATATAGCAAAGACTTTTCATGAATAGTACTTTCAAGACAAGCATCAATAAGTCTTGCATAAGAGTTAACTCATAAAGCAGTAAATTCATAGTAAAGGTATTGAAGCAACACAAAGGAAGATTAAGTTTCAGCGGTTGCTTTCAACTTGTAACATGCATATCTCATGGATAATTGTCAATGCAAAGTAATATGATGAATGCAAATATGCAAGCATGTAAGAATCAATGCACAGTTAACACAAGTGTTTGCTTCTAAGATGGAAGGAATAGGTGAACTGACTCAACATAAAAGTAGAAGAATGTCCCTTCGCAGAGGGAAGCATTGATTGCTATATTTGTGCTAAAGCTTTTATTTTGAAAACATAAAGAGAGCATAAAAGCAAAGTTTTGAGAGGTGTTTGTTGTTGTCAACGAATGGTAGTGGGCACTCTAACCCCCTTGCCAGACAAACTTTCAAAGAGCGGCTCCCATGAAATTTTTATTTTTGGGTGGCACTCCTTCCAACCTTTGCTTTCACAAATCATGGCTAACCGAATCCTCGGGTGCCTGCCGACAATCTCATACCATGAAGGAGTGCCTTTTTATTTTAGTTTTATTTAGATGACACTCCTCCCCACCTTTGCTTTCTCAAGCCATGGCTAACCTAATCCTCGGGTGCCGTCCAACAATCACATACCATGGAGGAGTGTCTATTTTTTTGTAAAATTATGAAAGTTAATTAATTGGGGCTGGGAACCCCATTGCCAGCTCTTTTTGCAAAATTATTGGATAAGCGGATGAAGCCACTAGTCCATTGGTGAAAGTTGCCCAACAAGATTGAAAGATAAACACCACATACTTCCTCATGAGCTATAAAACATTGACACAAATAAGGGATGATAAATTTTGAATTGTTTAAAGGTAGCACTCAAGCAATTTACTTTGGAATGGCAGAGAAATACCATGTAGTAGGTAGGTATGGTGGACACAATTGGCATAGTTTTTGGCTCAAGGATTTGGATGCACGAGAAGTATTCCCTCTCAGTACAAGGCCTAGGCTAGCAAGGTTGTTTGAAGCAAACACAAGTATGAACCGGTACGGCAAAACTTACATAAAAACATATTGCAAGCATTATAAGACTCTACACTGTCTTCCTTGTTGTTCAAACCCTTACTAGAATATATCTAGACCTTAGAGAGACCAATCATGCAAACCAAATTTTAGCAAGCTCTATGTATTTCTTCACTAATAGGTGCAAAGTATATGATGCAAGAGCTTAAACATGAGCACAACAATTGCCAAGTATCAAATTATTCAAGACATTATACCATTTACCACATGTAGCATTTTCTGTTTCCAACCATATAACAATTAACGAAGCAGTTTCAACCTTCGCCATGAACATTAAGAATAAAGCTAAGAACATATTTGTTCATATGCAACAGTGGAGCGTGTCTTTCTCCCACACAATGAATTCTAGGATCCAATTTTATTCAAACAAAACAAAAACAAAAACATACAGACGCTCCAAGTAAATCACATAAGATGTGACGAAATAAAAATATAGTTTCACTAGAGGAACCTGATAATGTTGTCGATGAAGAAGGGGATGCCTTGGGCATCCCCAAGCTTAGATGCTCGAGTCTTCTTGAAATATGCAGGGATGAACGACGGGGGCATCCCCAAGATTAGAGCTTTCACTCTCCTTGATCATATTGTATCATCCTCCTCTCTTGATCCTTGAAAACTTCCTCCACACCAAACTCAAAACAACTCATTAGAGGGTTAGTGCATAATCAAAATTCACATGTTCAGAGGTTACATAATCATTCTTAACACTTCTGTACATTGCAAAAAGCTACTGAAAGTTAATGGAATAAAGAAATCCATCAAGCATAGCAAAACAGGCAATGCGAAATAAAAGGCAGAATCTGTCAAAACAGAACAGTCCGTAAAGACGAATTTTTTAGGTGCACCAGACTTGCTCAGATGAAAATGCTCAAATTGAATGAAAGTTGCGTACATATCTGAGGATCACTCACGTAAATTGGCAGATTTTTCTGAGTTACCTACAGAGAATTCAACCCAAATTCGTGACAACAAGAAATCTGTTTGTGCGCAGTAATCCAACTCTAGTATGAACCTTACTATCAAAGACTTTACTGTTGGAGATATGCCCAAGAGGCAATAATAAAGTGGTTATTACAATATCTTTATGTTTATGATAAATGTTTGCATACCATGCTATAATTGTATTAACCGAAACATTGATACATGTGTGTTATGTAAACAACAAGGAGTCCCTAGTAAGCCTCTTGTATAACTAGCTTGTTGATTAATGGATGATCATGGTTTCGTGATCATGAACATTAGATGTTATTAATAACAAGGTTATGTCATTAGTTGAATGATATAATGGACACACACCCAAATGAGCGTAGCATAAGATCAAGTCATTAAGTTCAATTTGCTATAAGCTTTCGATACATAGTTGTCTTAGTCCTTCGACCATGAGATCATGTAAATCACTTACACCGGAAGGGTACTTTGATTACATCAAACGCCATTGCGTAAATGGGTGGTTATAAAGATGGGATTAAGTATTTGGAAAGTGTGAGTTGAGGCATATGGGGGTAGTGGGATTTGTCCATCCTGATGACGGATAGATATACTCTGGGCCCTCTCGGTGGAGTGTCGTCTGATTAGCTTGCAAGCATATGATTTGATCATAAGAGATGACATACCGCGGTACGAGTAAAGAGTACTTGTCAGTAACGAGGTTGAACAAGGTATGGAGATACCGATGATCAAACCTCGGATAAGTAAAGTATCGTGTGACAAAGGGAATTGACATCGAATGTAAATGGTTCAATCGATCACTAAGTCATCGTTGAATATGTGGGAGCCATTATGGATCTCCAGATCCCAATATTGGTTATTGCTCGGAGAGGAGTCTCGACCATGTCTGCATAGTTCGCGAACCGTAGGGTGACGCGCTTAAGGTTCGATGTCGCATAAGTAGATTTGAATATGGTATGGAGACGAAGTTTGTTCGGAGTCTCGGATGTGATCCAGGATGTCACGAGGAGGTCCGGAATAGTCCGGAGAATAAGATTCATATAAGGGAAGTTGATTTCTGGGTTTCGGAAATGTTCGGGATTTTTCCGGTGGTTGACTGGAAGGTTCTAGAAGGTTCCGGAGGGGTCCTCCATGGGGCCCACGACCTAGGAGGCCTAGCATGGGCCGAGGGGATGCTCCCTGGCCTAATGGGCCAGGGGCACATGGCCCCAAGGCCCAGGCCGGCCAACCCCCTAGGGTTTCCTAGGGGGGGATCAACTTGGGGGAGGGGAAAGCCCTCTCCCCCCTCCTGGCCGCCGCCCCCCCAACCCTAGATGGGAAGGGGGGCCACCTTGGCCGGCTGGCCCCCTATATAAAGAGGGGAGGGGGTGGCCGGCCACACCCCCCATCCATTGCCTCCTCCTCTGGCCGCCTCTCCCTCCACCATACGCTGCTCCGGCTTAGGCGAAGCCCTGCAGCTTTCCTTCCTCCACTACCACCACCACGCCGTCGTGCTGCTGGAATTTGGAGGAGATCTACCACACCTCCTGACATAGGCATCCCAAATGGGCCTGCCAAAGATAGTACCCGGGGTTTACTAAAGGCCCACTACCCGAAGAATAAGAAGATTCGGGAGCCCAAGATATACCAAGGAAAGTCAAGAGTTGTAATAGGAAGTGTTATTTGTAATCTGGCGGGATGAGTTAGAAACCATCCCGGACTCTGTAACTTGTATAGCACGAATCCCTCGGCTCCACCTCCTATATAAAGGGGGAGCCGAGGGACGAAGAAATAATCGAATCATTGTCTACAAACCCTAGTTTTCATAATCGTCGAGTACTTTTCGGCTGAAACCTTCGAGATCTACTTACCCTCTACTTCCAACTAAACCCTAGCCTACAATCCATAGGCATTGACAAGTTGATACCTTGTCACCTCCGCTGCCCGCTGGAACGGGAGAGGAAGGAGCTTCATCGACACCGTACGCGCGACCGAGTACGGAAGTGCTGCCGGATTGCAGCACCGGGGACGATCGTCTACACCAACAACGAGATTAATCTCGTAGGCTTTGGAATCTTCGAGGGTTAGTCTCATCTCCATCTCGTTGCTTAGATCTTGTAGATTAGATCTTGGGTGTTCCATAGATTAGATCTTGGATTTATTCGTCTTGCGGTAGGAAATTTTTTGTTTTCTATGCTACGAACCCCATCAGTGGTATCAGAGCCATGTCTATGCATAGATCTATTGCACGAGTAGAACACAATGTTTTTGTGGGCGGTGATGCTCTTGTTGCTTTAGTTTGTGTACTTTGCTTCTTGCGGGATGGTGGGATGAAGCGGCCCGGGCTAACCTTACATGACCGCGTCTCATGAGACTTGCTCCACGCTTGACATGCAACTTGTATTGCATAAGTGGCTTTGCGGATGTCTGTCTCTCCCACCATAGTGAAGATTGTAATTTACACTTCTATTGTCAACACTAGTATCACCGTTGTGGTTCATGTTCGTAGGTAGATTGGATCTTACTCGAAAACCCTAAACCACGTAAAATATGCAAACCAAATTAGAGGCGTCTAACTTGTTTTTGCAGGGTTTGGTGATGTGATATGACCATGATGTGATGATGATTATATTTGATGTATGAGATGTTCATTATTGTATTATGGCAACCGGCAGGAGCCTAATAGTTGTCTTTAATTTGTTAAAGACCTGCGTGTCTATTCATCATGTAATAGCTTTATTTCAAGTAGTTGTTATAGTAGCTATAAGTGATGAACAACCATGAAGCGGCGCCACTGACCTTGACGCCATGCTGGTGATGATGGAGATCATGTCCGTGCTTTGGAGATGGAGATCAAAAGCACAAAGACGAAAGGCCATATCATATCACACATTATGAATTGCATGTGATGTTAATCCTTTTATGCATCTTATTTTGCTTAGATCGCGACGGTAGCATTATAAGATGATCCCTCTCACTAAATATCAAGATAATAAAGTGTTCATCCTTAGTATGCACCGTTGCTAAGACTTTTCGTTTCGAAGCATCTCGTGATGATCGGGTGTGATAGACTCTACATGTGCATACAACGGGTGCAAGCCAGATTTGCACACGCGGATACCAAGGTTGCCTTGACGAGCCTAGCATGTACAGACATGGTCTCGGAACACGGGATACCGAAAGGTAGAGCATGAGTCATATGAATGATATGATGAACACTTTGAGTGTTCGCCTTTGAAGCTACATCTTTTCTCGTGAAGATCGGACTTGGTGTAGTGGATTTGGTTCGTGTAATCACTAAAACAATGCGAGAGATGTTGTTTTAAGTGGGAGTTCACCTAGTTAATTTCAGAATTAAAATTGAACTCAATTTATCATAAACTTAGTCTAAACTCTTTGCAAATATGTTGTAGATCATGGCGCCCCCTCCATCAATTTTAACCAGTTCCTAGAGAAAGAAAAGCTTAAGGGCAATGGTAGCAACTTCACTGACTGGTTCCGTCATGTGAGGATTTTCCTCACTGGTGGAAGCCTGCAATATGTGCTCGATGCACCGCTAGGTCCCCCACCACCTCCTGCAGTGTCCGAGGACATAAAGAATGTTTATGAGACTCGGGCAACTCGGTACTCCGAAGTTCAGTGTGCCATCTTGTGCAGCTTAGAGGCAGAGCTCCAAAAGCGTTTTGAGCACCACGACCCCTGTGAGATGATGCGTGAGCTCAAACTTATCTTTGAGACTCATGCGGTCGTGGAGAGCTATGAGGCCTCGAAGCAGTTCTTTACCTGCATGATGGAAGAAGGCAGCTCCGTTAGTGAGCACATGCTCGTCATGTCCGGGCATGCGAAGAAGCTCAATGACTTGGGGATGATGATCCCTAACCAGCTGGGTATTCATCGTGTCCTTCAATCACTGCCACCAAGTTACAAGAACTTCGTGATGAACTACAACATGCAGAACATGAATAAAGATTTACCTGAAATCTTTTCCATGCTGAAATCTGCTGAAGTAGAGATTAAGAAGGAGAACCAAGTGTTGATGGTCAACAAGACCACCAGTTTCAAAAAGCAAGGCAAGCCTAACAAGGGTAACTTCAAGAAGGGCGGCAAGAAAGTTGCACCGCATCCTGAGAAACCTAAGGCTGGTCCTAAACCTGAGACTGTGTGCTATTATCGCCGTGGGAAGGGGCACCGGAAGCCCAACTGCCCCAAATCCCTGGCCGATCCGAAGAGCGGCCACGTCAAAAAGAAAGGTATATTTGATATACATGTTATTGATGTCTATCTTACTGGTTCTCGTAGTAGTGCCTGGGTATTTGATACTGGTTCGGTTGCTCACATTTGTAACTCGAAACAGGAACTGCGGAATAGACAAAGCCTGGCAAGAGACGAGGTGACGATGCACGTTGGAAATGGATCCAAAGTCGATGTGATCGCTGTCGGCACGCTCCCTCTACATCTACCTTCGGGATTAGTTTTAAACCTTAATAATTGTTATTTGGTACCTGCGTTGAGCATGAACATTATATCTGGATCTTGTTTAATGCAAGACGGTTATTCGTTTAAGTCTGAGAATAATGGTTGTTCGATTTATATGAGTAATGTCTTTTATGGCCATGCACCTGAGATGAATGGTTTATTCTTGTTAAATCTCGATAGTAGTGATACACATGTTCATAATATTAATGCTAAGCGAATGAAATTGAATGATAATTCTACTTATATGTGGCACTGTCGTCTTGGTCATATTGGAGTGAAGCGCATGAAGAAACTCCATTCCGATGGACTTCTTGAGTCACTTGACTTTGAGTCACTTGACAGATGTGAAGCATGTCTAATGGGAAAAATGACTAAGACTCCATTTTCTGGTACAATGGAGCGAGCTACAGACTTATTGGAAATCATACATACCGATGTGTGCGGACCAATGAGTGTAGCATCGCGCGGTGGTTATCGTTATGTTCTAACCTTCACGGATGATCTGAGTAGATATGGATATATTTACTTTATGAAACATAAGTCCGAGACTTTTGAGAAGTTCAAGGAATTCCAAAGTGAAGTAGAAAATCAACGTAACAAGAAGATTAAGTTTCTACGTTCTGATCGCGGAGGCGAATATCTGAGTTATGAGTTTGGCATGCATTTAAAGAAATGCGGAATACTTTCACAATTGACACCGCCGGGAACACCACAGCGTAATGGTGTGTCCGAACGTCGTAATCGAACTCTGTTAGATATGGTTCGGTCTATGATGTCTCTTACCGATTTGTCGTTATTGTTTTGGGGTTATGCATTAGAGACAGCCGCATTCACTTTAAATAGGGCACCATCTAAATCCGTTGAAACGACACCGTATGAACTATGGTTTGGAAAGAAACCTAAGCTGTCGTTCCTTAAGGTTTGGGGTTGCGAAGCTTATGTAAAGAAGTTACAGCCTGACAAGCTAGAACCCAAAGCGGAGAAATGCGTCTTCATAGGATACCCTAAAGAAACAATTGGGTACACTTTCTATCACAGATCCGAAGGCAAAATCTTTGTTGCCAAGAACAGATCCTTTCTTGAGAAGGAGTTTCTCACTAAAGAAGTGACTGGAAGGAAAGTAGAACTCGACGAGGTTAATGAACCTTCTCTCATAGATCAGAGTAGCGCAGTGCCGGAAGAAATTCCTGCACAGCCTGCACCGATAGGAGAGGAAGCGAATGATGATGATCATGAAACTTCGAACGAGGAAGCTACTGAACCTCGCAGATCGACGAGGGAACGTACCACTCCTGATTGGTATGATCCCTGTCTAAATGTCATGATTGTGGACAACAATGATGAGGACCCTGCGATGTATGAAGAAGCAATGATGAGCCCAGATTCCAACAAATGGCAAGAAGCCATGAAATCCGAAATGGGATCCATGTATGATAACAAAGTATGGACTTTGGTAGACTTACCTGATAGCCGCAAGGCTGTCGAGAATAAATGGATCTTTAAGAGAAAAACAGATGCCGATGGTAATATTACTGTCTATAAAGCTCGACTTGTCGCAAAGGGTTTCCGACAAATTCAAGGAGTTGACTACGATGAGACTTTCTCACCTGTAGCGAAGCTAAAGTCTATGAGGATTTTGTTAGCAATAGCTGCATTTTTCGATTATGAAATCTGGCAGATGGATGTCAAAACGGCGTTCCTTAATGGTGATATTGAGGAAGAGTTGTATATGGTACAACCCAAAGGTTTTGTCGATCCTGAAAATGCTGACAAGGTATGCAAACTTCAGCGTTCCATTTATGGACTGAAGCAAGCATCCCGGAGTTGGAACCTACGCTTTGATAGAGTGATCAAAGACTTCGGTTTTATACGGACTCATGGTGAGGCCTGTATTTACAAGAAAGTGAGTGGGAGCTCAGAAGCGTTCACGATATTATATGTAGATGACATATTATTGATTGGGAATGATATAGAACTATTAAGCAGTGTTAAAGGTTATTTGAATAAATGTTTTTCAATGAAAGACCTTGGTGAAGCAGCATACATTTTAGGCATCAAGATTTATAGAGATAGATCAAGACGCCTAATAGGCCTTTCACAGAGTACATACTTGGACAAGATTCTAAAGAAGTTTAGAATGGATGAAAGCAAGAAAGGGTTCTTGCCTATGTTGCCAGGTAAGGTCTCGAGTAAGACTCAAGGTCCAGCTACAGCAGAAGAAAGAGAGAGGATGAGCAAGATCCCCTATGCTTCGGCAGTAGGCTCTCTCATGTATGCCATGTTGTGTACTAGACCGGATATCGCACATGCTGTTAGTTTGACCAGCAGATATCAAAGTGATCCAGGAATGGAACACTGGACAGCGGTCAAGAATATCCTGAAGTACTTGAAAAGGACTAAGGATATGTTTCTTTGTTATGGCGGTGACCAAGAGCTCGTTGTAACTAGTTACATCGATGCAAGTTGGAACACCGATCCTGATGACTCTAAGTCTCAGTCTGGGTACGTGTTTATATTGAATGGTGCGGCAGTAAGCTGGAGCAGTTCCAACCAGTGCACGGTGGCGAAATCTTCAACAGAATCTGAATATATAGCGGCTTCAGAGGCTTCATCGGAAGCGGTATGGATGAAGAGGTTCATTGTTGAGCTTGGTGTGGTTCCTAGTGCATTGGACCAGTTAGTCATTTATTGTGACAACACGGGTGCCATCGCCAATGCAAAGGAACCAAGGTCACACAAGAAGCTGAAGCATATCAAGCTGCATTTTCATTCGATTCGCGAGTACATCGAAGATGGTGAAGTAGAGATTTGCAAAGTACACACAGATCTGAATGTTGCAGATCCGTTGACTAAAGCTCTCCCTAGGGCAAAGCATGACCAACACCAGAATGCTATGGGTGTTAGGTACCTTACAATGTAATCTAGATTATTGACTCTAGTGCAAGTGGGAGACTGTTGGAGATATGCCCAAGAGGCAATAATAAAGTGGTTATTATAATATCTTTGTGTTTATGATAAATGTTTGCATACCATGCTATAATTGTATTAACCGAAACATTGATACATGTGTGTTATGTAAACAACAAGGAGTCCCTAGTAAGCCTCTTGTATAACTAGCTTGTTGATTAATGGATGATCATGGTTTCGTGATCATGAACATTGGATGTTATTAATAACAAGGTTATGTCATTAGTTGAATGATATAATGGACACACACCCAAATGAGCGTAGCATAAGATCAAGTCATTAAGTTCAATTTGCTATAAGCTTTCGATACATAGTTGTCTTAGTCCTTCGACCATGAGATCATGTAAATCACTTACACCGGAAGGGTACTTTGATTACATCAAACGCCGTTGCGTAAATGGGTGGTTATAAAGATGGGATTAAGTATTTGGAAAGTGTGAGTTGAGGCATATGGATCAATAGTGGGATTTGTCCATCCTGATGATGGATAGATATACTCTGGGCCCTCTCGGTGGAGTGTCGTCTGATTAGCTTCCAAGCATATGATTTGATCATAAGAGATGACATACCGCATGATGCAGTAAAGAGTACTTGTCAGTAACGAGGTTGAACAAGGTATGGAGATACCGATGATCAAACCTCGGATAAGTAAAGTATCGTGTGACAAAGGGAATTGACATCGAATGTAAATGGTTCAATCGATCACTAAGTCATCGTTGAATATGTGGGAGCCATTATGGATCTCCAGATCCCAATATTGGTTATTGCTCGGAGAGGAGTCTCGACCATGTCTGCATAGTTCGCGAACCGTAGGGTGACGCGCTTAAGGTTCGATGTCGCATAAGTAGATTTGAATATGGTATGGAGACGAAGTTTGTTCGGAGTCTCGGATGTGATCCAGGATGTCACGAGGAGGTCCGGAATAGTCCGGAGAATAAGATTCATATAAGGGAAGTTGATTTCTGGGTTTAGGAAATGTTCGGGATTTTTCCGGTGGTTGACTGGAAGGTTCTAGAAGGTTCCAGAGGGGTCCTCCATGGGGCCCACGACCTAGGAGGCCTAGCATGGGCCGAGGGGATGCTCCTTGGCCTAATGGGCCAGGGGCACATGGCCCCAAGGCCCAGGCCGGCCAACCCCCTAGGGTTTCCTAGGGGGGGATCAACTTGGGGGAGGGGAAAGCCCTCTCCCCCCTCTTGGCCGCCGCCCCCCAACCCTAGATGGGAGGGGGGCCACCTTGGCCGGCTGGCCCCCTATATAAATGTAGGATAACGTTGCATAGAAAACAAAAAATTTCCTACCGCGAGAACGCAATCCAAGCCAAGATGCAATCTAGAAGACGGGAGCAACGAGGGGATGATCAAGACTAACCCTTGAAGATTTCCAAAGCCTATAAGAGTAGGCTCTTATTGCTGCGGTAGACGATCACTTGCCGCTTGCAAAAGCGCGTAGAAGATCTTGATCACGGTGCCACGATCGGGCAGCACCTCCGTACTCGGTCACACGTTCGGTGTTGATGAAGACGATGTCCTTCTCCCCGTTCCAGCGGGCAGCGGAAGTAGTAGCTCCTCCTTGAATCCGGCAGCACGACGGCGTGGTGGCGGTGGCGGTGGAGATCTCCGGCGGAGCTTCGCTAAGCGTGCGGGAGAAGAGGAGGAGAGAGGGGGCGGCTAGGGTTTGGGAGAGGGGGTGGCCGGCCACCTAGGGGTGCGGCCAAGCTATGGGCTTGTGGTGGTCAGCCCCCTCTCCTATGCCCCTCATTATATAGGTGGAAGCCCCAAGAGTTGTAGTCCAAGTCTTCGAATAAGACCCCAACACCAAAACTTCCCAAAGGTGGGAAACCTACTCAAGGAGGGAGTCCTACCCAAGGTGGGACTCCCACCTTTTCCTTAGGTGGGGTGGCCGGCCACCTCAGGTGGAATCCACCTGGGATTCCTTCCCCTTAGGGCTGGCCGGCCATGCTAGTGGAGTTCCTCCGGGACTCCACCTTCCATAGTGCTATTCTTCCGGACTTTTCTAGAACCTTCTAGAACCTGCCATAAATGCACCGGATCATTTCCAAACTTGGAATATGACTTCCTATATATGAATCTTATTCTCCGGACCATTCTGGAACTCCTCGTGATGTCCGGGATCTCATCCGGGACTCCGAACAAATATTCGAACTCCATACCATATTCAAGTTCTACCATTTCAACATCCAACTTTAAGTGTGTCACCCTACGGTTCGTGAACTATGCGGACATGGTTGAGTACTTACTCCGACCAATAACCAATAGCGGGATCTGGAGATCCATAATGGCTCCCACATATTCAACGATGACTTTAGTGATCGAATGAACCATTCACATACGATACCAATTCCCTTTGTCACGCGATATATTACTTGTCCGAGGTTTGATCTTCGGTATCACTCTATACCTTGTTCAACCTCGTCTCCCGACAAGTACTCTTTACTCGTACCGTGGTATGTGGTCTCTTATGAACTCATTCATATGCTTGCAAGACATTAGACGACATTCCACCGAGAGGGCCCAGAGTATATCTATCTGTCATCGGGATGGACAAATCCCACTGTTGATCCATATGCCTCAACTCATACTTTCCGGATACTTAATCCCACCTTTATAACCACCCATTTACGCAGTGGCGTTTGGTGTAATCAAAGTACCTTTCCGGTATAAGTGATTTACATGATCTCATGGTCATAAGGACTAGGTAACTATGTATCGAAAGCTTATAGCAAATAACTTAATGACGAGATCTTTATGCTACGCTTAATTGGGTGTGTCCATTACATCATTCATACAATGATATAACCTTGTTATTAATAACATCCAATGTTCATGATTATGAAACTAATCATCCATTAATCAACAAGCTAGTTAAGAGGCATACTAGGGACTTCTTTGTTGTCTACATATCACACATGTACTAATGTTTCGGTTAATACAATTATAGCATGATATATAAACATTTATCATAAACATAAAGATATAAATAATAACCACTTTATTATTGCCTCTAGGGCATATCTCCTTCAGTCTCCCACTTGCACTAGAGTCAATAATCTAGTTTACATTTATAAAGATATAACACCTTGGCCTTTTGGTGCTTTATCATGTTTTACTCACGGGAGAGGTTTTAGTCAACGGATCTGACACGCTCAGAAACGTATGTATTTTGTAATTCATTTGCGTCTCAACGCATCACTCATTTCCAAATGAGTTGGCATTTAAATATGTTTGGTCTTCTGGTGGAACCTTAATTCCGCGGTCTGAAATATGTCACTAATATTGTCACACACAATATAGCTTCAAAATTCTGACTCTGTCGGAACTACACCAAGTTCTCAAAGAACCTCTTGACTTAACATCCTTTGTCATTGTCAAAACAATGACATACTCTGCCTTCTTTTGTAGAATCCGTCACAATATTTAGAACTCTTCTAAATCTAGCATAGACAACTTCTAGCTCATTGTGCTACCCTTTTAAACAACACTTAGTCCAATTTGAGATTTGAAATTTTATTTTCATATGTGACAAAATTAATATCGGTGCAACACCTTACAGCGATTTGTTTTGTAATTTCTCCATATAAAACTATATATATATACTTGGTTCTTCTTAAGTACTCAAGAATATTCTTACTGTTTTTCAGTGATCATCACATGAATCATTCTGGTACATGCTCATAACACTTTTAGAGCATAGGACATCTGATTGTGTACATATTATTCGTGATCTATAATCACTCATGTGTTTTTACTCATTGAGTGTCAGATACACTCAAGTCTTGTTAAAACTTCACATGACAAGAACATCTTCTTAATATTTCTATATTGAACTATTTCAATATCCATTCTATGTACTTTGACTTAAACTTATTTTGTGTTTCAATCTATCTTCATAGATCTTGACACTAAATTTGTTTCAGTCCATATCTTTTCATTGAAGTTAATTTCTCAATGAAACCTTTTTAATCAAGTATATAATTACATCATTTATAACCAACTATATGTCATCTACATAAAGTATTATAAATATGTCTCAGCGCTCCCACTTAATTTCTTGCAAATGCAAGCCTCTTCATCGTCTCTTGATGAAATCAAAAAACTCTTTGACTATTTCATCTGGTGAAGATTCCAACTCTGCGATACTCACTTCATCCGATTTGAAGTTTGTATACTTATCTAGTATTCCATGGATCAGGAAAACTCTTGGTTGTATCTTGTATACACCTTTAGTACACACTTCTAATAAGTAATGTATTTTGCCATCCTACTAACATATCTCATAAAAGAAATATGTAGTGATTACTAGAATAATCCACATAGACTATAAGCTACGGAAGATCTAATCTTATCATAGTCAACTCTTTGAACTTTGTCGTAAACAACTTTTCGACAAGTCAAGCTTCTTCAAGTATATTCCATCCAAGTCCATCAATTTTATAGATCCATTTACTTTCAAAAAGTATTTATCTATCTTGGATTTCATGGCATACAGCCATTTTAACAGAGTCAGGGCCCATCATAACTTCTTTGTTTGTAGTTGGTTTATCATTGTTCAAAATCAATCCTTTGTCCACAAATCATTTATTTGATCACAAAGTAAACCATACCTACAAGGTTCAATATGTACTTCGATCTCCATGGCTAAAATACTTTGTAGTCATGGGAGCCATGATCGTTGTGGCCGCTTCCGAAACCAATTCCGATGCTGCGTTACTATGATCATTATACTCAGGTTCATAAACCTTATCAAATTATATTGTCCTCCCACTCAAATACTTCACTAGAAACAATTTCTGGAAATAAGAAACTTTGACAAACACTTTTGTCTTTGTCTCGTGGGAAGAATTCCCAATTAAATCTCTGGGATAACCAACAAAGACATTCATCCGATTTTGGTTGTAAACTCTTAGACCAAAATTTAAAGAAAAGACTATTAGGGTTTATACCCATACCATAACTTGTATGGTGTCATTTCATCGGATCATGATGATGCTCTATTCAGTGTAAAAGCGGTAGTCACTAAAGCATAATCCACAAAAATATAATGGCATCAATATTTTATCTCATCATTGATCCAACAAGGTTTGGATACATATCTCGGATACTATATCATCATTATGATACTCCAAGAAATGTGAGTTGTAGAACAATTTCATAACTCTCTTAGATATTCGCTAAAACTCGTAATTCAAATATTTCCACCATGATCCAATCATAGATATTTGACTTTTCTATTACGATGATTTCCACTTTATGTTGAAATTTATTTGAACCCATTCAAATGTTTCAAACTTCTTCCTTATCGAATATATCCACATATATATACTCAATTCATTGTTGAAAGTTTTCATGAAGTAGAAGAATCTCCCGCACACAACTATGCTCAGTGAACCATATACATCATTATGTATTTTTTCACTAAGTTTGTTGCCCGTTCAACTCTTGGCCTATGAACGGTATTTTAATCATTCTCTTTAGAAAAGATTTGCAAGCGCCAAATGATTCAAAAATCAAATGACTCCAAAAATCCATTTGTATGGAGTTCCTTCATGCGTTCCTTTCTAACATGACCTAAATGGCGGTTCCACAAATAAGTGGAATTCAAATCATTTGCCTTATGGCATTTTAGCGTCAGTTTTATGTATGTGTGTTTCACCATTAAGATTTATAATAACTTATCCATCGTACATGGAGTAATGTCATAATTTGAACAACTCATTGTTTTCATTTGACCAGAGCAAAATAACAATTATTAAGTTCTTTATTATAAATTCTAAGGGCTAGATAGAATGCCAACGACGAACACAATAACACTTTATTTTGTTCCAGACGTGCATTCCTATCATATTCCTTGTCAGTCACTTATTTCATTGTATTCTTGTATTGCGTTGTTTTGTATGACACTTCATACCAACCAATATGGTACTAATACCCAAGAATTTCATCGTGTGACTTAACTAGGAATACTACCATAACATGTATATCATTTATATACACCTGAGCTAGACTTTCTAGTCTTTTCTTTTCTTTTTGGCAAAATATCTTTTGCAGTTTCTCTTTTAGTTTTCCTCATTATTCAGAAAAACACTTCAACATCAATAACTTCTAGGTTTGTTGGTCAAATACCAATAACCTTGCGGTTCTTACTTTGAAGTTGATCATCATATGACAAGTGTTCTAGATTTCACTTATTAGTAACTTTGTAATACAATGAACAATTTCACTCATAATTTTATCCATCGGTTCATGACAACTTTTTGAGACCATGTCTGTACATGCTAGGCTCATAAAGTTTAACCTTAGTATTCGCATGTGCAAATCTGGCTTGCACCCGTTGTAAGCACACGTAGAATCTATGACACCCGATCATCACGTGATGCTTCGATACGATGAGTCTTAGCAACGGTGCATACTAAGGATGATAACTTTATGGATATACGAATATCGTTAGTGCCCTAATAGTTGGAGGATTGTGACGCCTGGCGTCTTCAACCTTCATACATTCCCATAAAACTTATGAGTTTATGTAGTCTCACCAAAATATATTCTATCATCTTGCAATAAGGTCTTAGATATCACATATATCTCATACCTTGATTATTTCTCAAAACTAAATTTTCAGCTCCTTACTTTTCAAACAAATTTGAAATTCAAGTTTGACGGAGACAAGATAACTTTAGGTACTAATTGAAACCTTAGCTCTTTGAATCAACAATGTGAGGTTTACTAAAAGTTTGCAATAGGACTTAATCAATTCTTGATTCTTTAACAATACGGTACTAATCCGTAAAGTTTCTTGTCAGATTTTAACAGTATTTCTATCTCAATAACAAGACTAGCGCATGGTAGAAAACGGATGCCAATACTACAAAATTAATTCAAAATACTACTCAGACTATGTTTATGATAATTAGTTCATGTTTTAATCTAATTACTAATGAACTCCCACTTAATACAACATCCCTCATAGTTGTTAAGTGGTACACGATCCAAATCCACTATACCAAAACCGATCATCACGTGAGATGATGTAGCTTCAATGGTGAACATCAACATGTTGATCATATCATCCATATGACTCGTGTTCAACCTTTCGGTTTCCATTGTCCCGAGGCCATGTCTGTACATGCTAGGCTCGTCAAGCAAACCCAAGTATTCCGCGTGTGCAACATGGCTTACACCCGTTGTATGTGAACGTTGAATCTATCACATCCGATCATCACGAGATGCTTCGAAACGACGAACTGTACAACGGTGCATACGAGGGAAGAACACTTTATTATCTTGATATTAATGTGAGGGATCATCTTATAATGCTACCGTCGCGATCTAAGCAAAATAAGATGCAAAAAGGATTAACATCACATGCAATTCATATGTGATATGATATGGCCCTTTAGTCTTTGCGCCTTCGATCTTCATCTCCAAAGCACGAACATGATCTCCATCATCGTCGGCGTAGCGTCAAGGTTCATGGCGCCGTCTTCATGGTTGTTCACCTCATGTAGCAACTATTACAACTACTTTAAAATACTACTCAACATGAAATTTAAAGACAACCATAAGGCTCCTGCCGGTTGCCACAATACAATAATGATCATCTCATACATATTCATCATCACATCATGGCCATATCACATCACCAAACCCTGCAAAAACAAGTTAGACGTCTCTAATTTGGTTTGCATATTTTACGTGGTTTAGGGTTTTCGAGAGAGATCTAATCTACCTACGAACATGAACCACAACGGTGATACTAATGTTGTCAATAGAAGAGTAAATTGAATCTTCACTATAGTAGGAGAGACAGACACCCGCAAAGCCTCTTATGCAATACAAGTTGCATGTCGAACGAGGAACAAGTCTCATGAACGCGGTCATGTAAAGTTAGTCCGAGCCGCTTCATCCCACTATGCCACAAAGATGCAAAGTACTCAAACTAAAGATAACAAGAGCATCAACGCCCACAAAACCATTGTGTTCTACTCGTGCAACCATCTATGCATAGACACGGCTCTGATACCACTGTAGGATAACGTTGCATAGAAAACAAAAAAATTCCTACCGCGAGAACGCAATCCAAGCCAAGATGCAATCTAGAAGACGGGAGCAACGAGGGGATGATCAAGACTAACCCTTGAAGATTTCCAAAGCCTATAAGAGTAGGCTCTTATTGCTGCGGTAGACGATCACTTGCCGCTTGCAAAAGCGCGTAGAAGATCTTGATCACGGTGCCACGATCGGGCAGCACCTCCGTACTCGGTCACACGTTCGGTGTTGATGAAGACGACGTCCTTCTCCCCGTTCCAGCGGGCAGCGGAAGTAGTAGCTCCTCCTTGAATCCGGCAGCACGACGGCGTGGTGGCGGTGGCGGTGGAGATCTCCGGCGGAGCTTCGCTAAGCGTGCGGGAGAAGAGGAGGAGAGAGGGGGCGGCTAGGGTTTGGGAGAGGGGGTGGCCGGCCACCTAGGGGTGCGGCCAAGCTATGGGCTTGTGGTGGTCAGCCCCCTCTCCTATGCCCCTCATTATATAGGTGGAATCCCCAAGAGTTGTAGTCCAAGTCTTCGAATAAGACCCCAACACCAAAACTTCCCAAAGGTGGGAAACCTACTCAAGGAGGGAGTCCTACCCAAGGTGGGACTCCCACCTTTTCCTTAGGTGGGGTGGCCGGCCACCTCAGGTGGAATCCACCTGGGATTCCTTCCCCTTAGGGCTGGCCGGCCATGCTAGTGGAGTTCCTCCGGGACTCCACCTTCCATAGTGCTATTCTTCCGGACTTTTCTAGAACCTTCTAGAACCTGCCATAAATGCACCGGATCATTTCCAAACTTGGAATATGACTTCCTATATATGAATCTTATTCTCCGGACCATTCCGGAACTCCTCGTGATGTCCGGGATCTCATCCGGGACTCCGAACAAATATTCGAACTCCATACCATATTCAAGTTCTACCATTTCAACATCCAACTTTAAGTGTGTCACCCTACGGTTCGTGAACTATGCGGACATGGTTGAGTACTTACTCCGACCAATAACCAATAGCGGGATCTGGAGATCCATAATGGCTCCCACATATTCAACGATGACTTTAGTGATCGAATGAACCATTCACATACGATACCAATTCCCTTTGTCACGCGATATATTACTTGTCCGAGGTTTGATCTTCGGTATCACTCTATACCTTGTTCAACCTCGTCTCCCGACAAGTACTCTTTACTCGTACCGTGGTATGTGGTCTCTTATGAACTCATTCATATGCTTGCAAGACAATAGACGACATTCCACCGAGAGGGCCCAGAGTATATCTATCCATCATCGGGATGGACAAATCCCACTGTTGATCCATATGCCTCAACTCATACTTTCCGGATACTTAATCCCACCTTTATAACCACCCATTTACGCAGTGGCGTTTGGTGTAATCAAAGTACCTTTCCGGTATAAGTGATTTACATGATCTCATGGTCATAAGGACTAGGTAACTATGTATCGAAAGCTTATAGCAAATAACTTAATGACGAGATCTTTATGCTACGCTTAATTGGGTGTGTCCATTACATCATTCATACAATGATATAACCTTGTTATTAATAACATCCAATGTTCATGATTATGAAACTAATCATCCATTAATCAACAAGCTAGTTAAGAGGCATACTAGGGACTTCTTTGTTGTCTACATATCACACATGTACTAATGTTTCGGTTAATACAATTATAGCATGATATATAAACATTTATCATAAACATAAAGATATAAATAATAACCACTTTATTATTGCCTCTAGGGCATATCTCCTTCAATAAAGAGGGGAGGGGGTGGCCGGCCACACCCCCCATCCATTGCCTCCTCCTCTAGCCGCCTCTCCCTCCACCATACGCTGCTCCGGCTTAGGCGAAGCCCTGCAGCTTTCCTTCCTCCACTACCACCACCACGCCGTCGTGCTGCTGGAATTTGGAGGAGATCTACCACACCTTCGCTGCCCGCTGGAACGGGAGAGGAAGGAGCTTCATCGACACCGTACGCGCGACCGAGTACGGAAGTGCTGCCGGATTGCAGCACCGGGGACGATCGTCTACACCAACAACGAGATTAATCTCGTAGGCTTTGGAATCTTCGAGGGTTAGTCTCATCTCCATCTCGTTGCTTAGATCTTGTAGATTAGATCTTGGGTGTTCCATAGATTAGATCTTGGATTTATTCGTCTTGCGGTAGGAAAATTTTTGTTTTCTATGCTACGAACCCCATCATTTACTTGGCACAACAATGCAACAAAATAAAGATAAGGAGAGGTTGCTACAGTAGTAACAACTTCCAAGACTCAAATATAAAACAAAAGTGATGTAGTAAAATCATGGGTTGTCTCCCATAAGCGTTTTTCTTTAACGCCTTTCAGCTAGGCGCAGAAAGTGTGTATCAAGTATTATCAAGATATGAAGCATCGACATCATAATTTTCACCACTTGCCACATTAGGTATCCTAGATGCTCCGTTATCTATAGTGGTATTAAGAGCTTTATCAATTTTAGGCCTATAATAGTTTTTTGGTTTAGGTACCTTAGAGACATACATGAACTTTTGCTCCTTACCCACATAAGATTTCTCCTTAAACTTAATAGAAGAAAAAGTTGAACCCAAGGTTCCCATAGCTTCTTCAAGTTTACTAATCCTTTGGGTTTGATTATCATGAATAGCACAAGCTTCTAAGATGGCAATTCTCTCATTAATTCCACCTAGAGAATTGTCAAGTTTATCAGTGCTATTAAGTAATTCTCCCAATTTAGTCTCAATACTTGGAAGATTCTGCTCTATGGTTTCCAACTTTTCATGACATTTTCAAGAGAGATTTCAATTTTAACTTCATTAACAGGTGGTATTCCAAATAGACTCTCAATAATGCAACTAGCTTCTAAAGCAGGAGTGCCCAGGAAATTACCTCCCGCGAGACAATCAAGAACATACCTATTCCAGCTAGAGATACCAACATAAAAATTCCTGAGTAGGATAGTGGTGGAGTGTTTCTTAGTGCACCTATTATGAGCATCACTAATTCTATACCAAGCATCTTTTAAACATTCTCCCCCTTGTTGCTTAAACGAACGAACTTCAACTTCAGGATTACTCATTTTAGCAATAATAAATAAAGCAAACTAGATAAAGTGAATGCAGGTAACTAATTTTTTTGTCTTTTTAATATAGAGAACGCAAACAAGATAGTAAATAAAGTAAAGCAAGTAACTAATTTTTTTGTATTTTGATATAATGCAGCAAACAAAGTAGTAAATAAAGTAAAGCAAGACAAAAACAAATTAAAGAGATTGGAAGTGGAGACTCCCCTTGCAGCGTGTCTTGATCTCCCCGGCAACGGCGCCAGAAAAACAGTCTTGATGACGCGTCAAGCACACGTCCGTTGGGAACCCCAAGAGGAAGGTGTGATGCGTACAGTAGCAAGTTTTCCCTCAGTAAGAAACCAAGGTTTATCGAACCAGTAGGAGCCAAGAAGCACGTTGAAGGTTGATGGCGGCGAAGTGTAGTGCGGCGCAACACCAGGGATTCCGGCGCCAACGTGGAACCTGCACAACACAACTAAATTACTTTGCCCCAACGTGACAGTGAGGTTGTCAATCTCACCGGCTTGCTGTAACAAAGGATTAGATGTATAGTGTGGATGATGATGTTTGCAGAAAACAGTAAGAACGAGTATTCCAGTAGATTGTAATCGATGTAAAGAATGGACCGGGGTCCACAGTTCACTAGTGGTGTCTCTCCGATAAGATGTAGCATGTTGGGTGAACAAATTATAGTTGGGCAATTGACAAATAAAGATGGCATGACAATGCACATACATATTATGATGAGTAGTGTGAAATTCAATTGGGCATTACGACAAAGTACATAGACCGCTATCCAGCATGCATCTATGCCTAAAAAGTCCACCTTCAGGTTATCATCCGAACCCCTTCCAGTATTAAGTTGCAAACAACAGACAATTACATTAAGTATGGTGCGTAATGTAATCAACACAAATATCCTTAGACATAGCATTGATATTTTATCCCTAGTGGCAACAGCACATCCACAACCTTAGAACTTTCTGTCACTGTCCCAGATTTAATGGAGGCATGAACCCACTATCGAGCATAAATACTCCCTCTTGGAGTTACAAGTAACGACTTGGCCAGAGCCTCTACTAATAACGGAGAGCATGCAAGATCTTAAACAACACATATATGATAGATTAATAATCAACATAACATAGTATTCTATATTCATCGGATCCCAACAAACGCAACATGTAGCATTACAAATAGATGATCTTGATCATGTTAGGCAGCTCACAAGATCCGACAATGATAGTACATGAGGAGAAGACAACCATCTAGCTACTGCTATGGACCCATAGTCCAGGGGTGAACTACTCACACATCACTCCGGAGGCGATCATGGCGATGAAGAGTCCTCCGGGAGATGATTCCTCTCTCCGGCAGGGTGCCGAAGGCGATCTCCTGAATCCCCCGAGATGGGATTGGCGGCGGTGGCGTCTCTGGAAGGTTTTCCGTATCGTGGCTCTCGGTACTGGTATATTCTCGACGAAGGCTATATGTAGGCGGAAGGGTAGGTCAGGGGGCGCCACGAGGGGCCCACACGCTAGGGCCGCGCGGCCAGGGGGTGGGCCGCGCCGCCCTGTTGTGTGGCCGCCTCGTCGCCCCACTTGGTTTCCCTTTCGGACTTCTGGAAGCTTCGTGGGAAAATAAGACCCTGGGCGTTGATTTCGTCCAATTCCGAGAATATTTCCTTACTAGGATTTCTGAAACCAAAAACATCAGAAAATAGCAACTAGCTCTTCGGCATCTCGTTAATAGGTTAGTGCCAGAAAATGCATAAATATGACATAAAGTATGTATAAAACATGTAGGTATTGTCATAAAACAAACATGGAACATAAGAAATTATCGATACGTTGGAGACGTATCACACCTCCGGTATAATAAACTCGTCAATCCCTTGAGATAGTGCATAGTTATGAAGAATGCAACATACTACAACAATATCAACTTGTACTGGAAACGGGAAGAATGGTTTGGCATCATCCAAAATTTTGAACCTCCTCTTGAGAGATCCAAAAGCTCGCTCTATCGTCACTCGTAAAGACGAGTGCCTTAGGTTGAATAGCTCCTTTTCATTTTGGACCGGGTTGCTGCCCCACTCGTTCAAATGGTATCTTGTTTGACGAAAAGGTGGCAAAAAACCAGGCTTGGCTCCATATCTGGCATCAACTAGATAGAATTTTCCTAAGCAAATAAAACAAGTTTTGGTGACAATGGTTCACACAATTTATAGACAACTAATCTTTGGCTATTTGTTACCTTCTGGTACTTGTAGGCCTCTCTCACGCTCTATTGCATCAGCTAAAACAAGGGCATCATGTGCTGTCCCCTCCCAACCAGCCAACACATACGTGAACCGAAGGTCAAAATCTACCGCTGCCATCACATTTTGAGTAGCAAAAGCCTTCCTACCACGAAATGAATGTTCCACATCTTTGGTAACAGATGCTCGCACATGTGTACCATCGATAGCTCCTATGGAGTCCTAAATTGTGAATAATATTAAATGACATAAATCATATCCTTAATAGTTAACGAAAAGTTTTAGAAATACCTTACAATATGGGCCAAATCGATGATTTCCTGCAATTTTTGTTGGGGTCTCCATTGATGGTGGCCTGATATAATCATTACGCAGCTCACCTATGGCGTGTAGGATACGTCTAAAATATATGCTAATTGTCCCGAATGATAAACCAAAATTTGTTGCAACAACCCTATTCCGAAGGTTATGTCCAACGGTATGTAGAAACAACGCCACTTGTTGCTCCACACACAAATGTTGACTATTCTCTAGCAATTTGCGATCTCTCAATATGTCACATAGCCCGAAAAAGGGAGCTCTTTCAAACCTCAACATATTTCTACAAGTCACATAAGATTACCAAATTTTATTGTTTAGATAGTCTATCCTTTGTTGATCTCTTTCATGCATTGGGCCATAGGTTATACGTGGTCTTCTCTTCCTTATAATAGCTCGAACAAGTACTGCAATCGTAGCAAGAGCCACAAAAACAGCAGCTCCCCTAATCATCTTTTTCTTTTTATCCATCCTCTTGCCCATCTACAACATATGTATGCAATCAAAAATCACTAAATCAAAGATCTACAATATATGTATTGAAATTACAGACTCTAATTTCAATCAAGATTGATTTTTCTCACAAAATCAAGTGGTAATTGATACAAATATAACATAGATCTGAGCTGAAATCAATACAAGCAACATGGGATGGATTTCATCTCACCTTGCAGGGAACCAGTGCTGATTCGTGCCCGCCCACGGTCGCTGCTTCGTGCCCGCTGCCGCCGATGCTTGCCTGCCCTCCCGCCGCCCCGTTTTCCTGCCCTCCCGCAGCTGCTTGGCTGCCCTCCCGCCGCGCGCCGCTTGCCCGCCGCCGCGCGCCGCGCGCCGCTCGCCTGCCTCTGCTCCCAGGCGTCGCCCCGCAACGAGAGGTGAGTCACGAGCGGGTCAAGCGGGTCCAGGGGGTCACGAGGGGGTTAGGGAGAGGTGCGGTGAGGAAAAGAGGAGGAACGAGTGCGTTCCACCGATTCGGTGGAACCGGTGTATTCCGCATCTGGGTAGAATATTCGTTTTCCAGGAACCGTTCCATTCCAGGATACAGTCCAACCGAACACAGGTATGACTTATGAGCTCTAGGTGCAGAACCATCCCATTACATCCTACTTGGTTCCTCCAACCGAACACACACTTGAGCTCACCGGAAAAATAGGGTTCCTGCGGGCGGGGTTTTTGCTCTCTGTTGAAATGAACTGCGCATTGACTGGCGTGGTGCGACCGATCGGGCAAAGGTGCTCCGCTCGGGCGTCGACGAGCAGATGCGGACGAGAATTCGCGGATGGAACAGACGCCACCATTAATCACGGCGCGCACGCGTCGGTGTCCCCTTTCCCGGAGTCGGGCAAAGCGAACCAATGGTGCTGACGCCGCGGTGTCGACGCGTCGCTCGACGGCGACGGCCGGCGCTCTCCCGCGGACTTGCGGGATGCTACTACGTGCCCGATGGTCCGCCGGCCGCCGGCGACCATGCACGTCCTCGGCTCCGTCCACTACTGATCGATTTAGGCGCAATAACCACGGCCGATCCATCATCATCGAACACGCTAGCCCCGCGCATGATGACGATGAGTTCCGGCCCGACTGATTAACTCTTTCGCCAGTCGGCCGGCGCCTGCCACGTACGGTGCGCGGCGGCGCCTCTTGTACGTGTCGTCGGCGCGGAACTTTGCATTGCTATCCCGGTCTGGATGGCATTGGCACGCACGTTCTGTCCCCATTTTCCCCGGGCGCTTTCAGGACTACCAGTGCTGCTGCACCTGCCCTGTGACCAGTCGCGAGCAAGACTACGATTTTTGCCGGGTTTAGCGTGACACGTCGGCGGGGAGTGATCATGGCCGATCGGTGCGACGGAGACAGAGCTAGTTAAGCGGCACGTACTGGAGATAGTGATAACCACATGTTCGTGATTAGCTAGTTTCAGGCTTTCAGCGACCAACGATGCCAGAATATTTTGTTTCGAGGTGTGCTTACTTTTGTTCTCTGATAATGGGGACAATTTCGAGATTCCAACCCTCCTTTCTTTTTTGGTTTTCATGGTTCCAACCTTGGTAGAGATATTATTTTAAGCTCTAAGCCTGTTGAAAACCTAACATGGTGAGCCACTTACCGCACACACGATTTATTTCAGCCGCTGGGTCTAAAAGCCGTGGTAAATGGATTTTCCACTATCATATCTCCGCTCAGCCTTTCCCTCGATCTCCTTAATCACTCATGGCCCTAGAGCGGTAGAGCCTCACCCATCTTCCCTGTCTAGCTCTGCCCGCCACCCTGTTTCCGTACAGCTCTTGCCGCCACCCCATCCTTGTAAAAAGGAAAACTAAAATAAAAGAGAAACCCACAAAATAAAAAAATGGGAAAAATGAAATAAAATAAAAATGAAAAATGAAAAATAAAGAAGATATCAGAAAATTGCAAAGGAAAAAAAACTTCCTCCGTCCTAAGAAAAGTTACTAAAGTTTTTGTAGATACAGATGTATCTATAATTAAAATATGTATGTATACATTTATATCTAGACAAAGTTAAGTATCTCTTTTAAGAAACGGAGGACGTAATAAAAGTGGAAGGGGGGAGGGGGGACTCACGCTTGGTGGGCCGACCAACTTTGTGTTGCGCTTGGCCGTAGCTCTCAACCTCTTGTAAGTGATGTTGGCCAAGCTGCGCACGTCTTTTCAGTTGTACCTTTGGGGGGTGGGGGTAAGGGTCAGAGTGTGCCCATAAAATATACGAAAAAAGAAAAGGAAAAAAACCAAGGCGGGCAAGCCGCGAGGTCTCCGGGGTCGTCTGTGAAGAAAGATCCGTTCGCTCTATCTCATTGCGCACCATGCATGCGACATCCAGTAATGGTAGAGTCACGCTGGTGAAGATCATCCAGTTTCGCACTTTCCACACACCCCAAATGATCTATGTGATCACCCTACTAGCGATCCATTCTCTTTCAGAAGAGTGGCTATAGAATCAGGGCACCAACGGAAGTCTCGGCTCATCCTCGTAGCGGCAGGTGGCACGGGGAGGTCACTCGACGCGAGCATGGAGTCCAGAACCTGAGCGGTGAAAGTGCCGTCATGGCAAAGATGTTGAACCGTCTCCTGGTGGATGTGACATAGCTTGCATATAGGGCCGTGAGGCCATCGATCGCCCCAAGGCGAGCACGTACATCAGAAATGCCAATCTTTTTATGTGCCACTAACTATGCAAAAAAATATCTGCACTTCGGCTCCGCGTGTGTTCTCCATATTTTCTTTGTGTCAAAAGACGCATGAGACACGAGATAACTAGGAAAATCATATGTTACTGATGGTAACAATAGTGTTGCTACTGCATCTATTTATACATTTTTCGGTATGAAATGATTGCATTTGTACAGGTGGCTAAGCTAAGAGATTAAACATTGTTTGTGCTCAACGAAGTCCCTCCTTGAGAATAGCTTTTGAGTTGAAAAGAATTTGGTCTTGTATTCTGGAAGTTGAGCGCCTTCCTAGTTTTCCATCCATGTTGTCCGAAGCACCAAGTATGATACTTCCTCCGTCCTACCAGAAATGTCTCAATTTTATGAAAATTTAGATGTATGTAAAAACTATTTAGTAGTTAGGTATATCTAAATTTTAACAAAATTGAGACATTTTTTTGGCGGGAGGGAGTAATATCCATGAAGAAAGGCTCATGGAATCTCCGTCGTGTAATATCCATGTTCCCTACTCGTTCGTTCTTCACTGTGGACGACTGATGGATGAATGGAACATGATATGCAGTAGCAGTAGCACGAGCAGGGAGAGCGACGTGGTCGTACGAGAGAGGCTGGCGTGGACCGGCGATCTTGTTAGTTTGGTAGGAGGTATGCGTCAACTTGAAGTGTCCTGATCATCAAGTGTTCTCCAAGTGCTTCCGGTCACGCTAGTTAGAGAGTTGCGAAGGATTTACACCACGAACTGAGCGCTAGACACACCCATCTATCGGCAGCCAAAGTGTATTGTTTGGCAGTTGAGGAAACCGAGGGTGAATTCATGGGATCGCCATCGACGCCGACAACAAAGCTTTGTACTCCCTGTTAATGGGACGTTAATACTATTTGTCAAAGCATCGCCATCATGGAGTACTATCGAGTTTCACTGTTCTGGAGCACTGGCGCACATTGAAGATAGAGCCGTGCATTACAGTCGATCGATGGATCAATCGGTCACCAGGCCCACATCGATGATACAGAATAGCCACGAGGCCGACGAACCACGCCGCATGTCCGGCGCCAGATGGAAACAATCCATGCATCCATAGAACGGAGACCCCAAGACATGCGATGCATGTGTTCTAGTGCTACTTAATTATGGAGATTAGGAGATAGAGAGAGGGAACACTGAAGATGAGCAGCAGCTTCCTACGTCCTACTCGCATGTAATATCAGGAGACAGAGCGCAAACTGCTTCCTTCCTGCCGCCTCATTCTTGAAGCTTAGCCATGGATCGATCAGTTGGGTCCATGGCGGCGCCTTCGCAGAGGAGTTGGGGCTTGGAGCATGGTTTCCCTGCCGGGCCAAGGCAGAATTTTGACGAAGGTTGTCGTCCTCCACATTAATGGGCCGAGCGACCAACCAACCTACCCGGGCAGTGTAGGTCCACAGGTCCAGGGCCCATATGCCCAACAAAATATACACGTACCGCGACGTACGGACCGATCGCCACATGCGACCACCTTCCATGCAGGTTTTGATGCACAGTTCACTCATCGTGCTGGACTCAAACCACATATACACCAAAAAAATCCTAATCGCGCCAAGCCGCTCTCGCCGTGCGCTAGCTTGATCAGTGATCACCACCAGGCTTTCTATATACTGAAAAATCGTCCCTGATTCCCGGTTTGTAGCTAGCTTGATAAAGGGTGAAATTAAGCACCCTGTCTCGGCGTGATGACAAATTCGATCGCAGGCATGCTAGATAAAGGTGACGCGACGTGTGTTGTAGCATAAGCTCGCAGTTAGGTCGCACGTCGTTCTCTTTCGGAGCATAGGATCATGCTCATCCATGCGTTAGGTTAGGATAGGAGGTCGGTCGCTCTCCATCAAGAAGAGGCGAAGAGCAAAACACCGACACCAGTTATGGACAATCGACTCAAACCAACAAAAAGATAGGTGCGGTTTGCTTGAGAAAAAAACAAAGTGATTAATCTCCGCCTTGTCCAGTGAATCAACTTGCGACATGAAAATTCCAAATTGAGAAACAAACTCTATTTTTTTGTGGGTAAAACAAACAAATTATGGTTATTAAGTACTACCGGTCACTGTTTTCCATCTTTGATCTTTGTATGCTCACTTGCTCCATGATTTTTTTTCTTTTTTTTCTTGCAACGAGTTGAGTTTTTTTATGGTCTATAACTGTATATACAGATTGGATAGCTGTGAGTTGAAGAACTAGACAGCTTTGACCAGATGTCGACGGCATATCCTTTGACATAACCGATGATAACGACTGCATATCAGCTGGTTCAGCCACCGTGTGTCCATATGCATGTGCAACGAGTTCTACCTGGCTTCTGCTCCGGTGCTCCTCCCCTGGAAAAAATATGGGAGCGTAAAACACAATAATGGTGGAGATCTTTCCATACTTGTTTGTAAGCGGGCGTAAGATCATAATTTTAGTGTAGGTCCACCGTCCTGTATGGCCCGCGTCGTGTCGTACCTCTTTTTTGTATGTATCTACGATTTCAAACAAAGCATGCACGATGTGGAGTGGTACTTAGGCAGACGAGATCGTTAACTGGTCATGTGACCTCTTTTTTTCCTTCTTACACGACGTACACATATTGTATCAATACACACACAGGGTTGGATATGGGTTTCAGCGGACCTAACACACGAAAAAAACTAACTATGACTCTTCAACTTACATTTAGGAGGGAGCACCGGAGCAACCCTAACCCTCTCTGGCTTCAGTCATCGGTGGTGATGTGCATGCCATATGATTCGCCATACATAAAACAGTTGCATGTGAGGTTGCTACCTCCGTCCCGATTTATAGATCCTACGCGTATCGCTGGGTCGATAATTTGACCAACGTAATACAAGATATATACTACAAAATATATATCAGTAGAAAGTTTAGATGTTATATTTTCGAATGATATAATTTTAATAGTGTAAAACTTATATTATATTGGTCAAATTGATGATCTTGGAATACTTGTAGACCATGTAAACTGAGGCGAAGGGAGTATGTCAGGATCGGCGATCCAGCAGTTGAGTCATGGTTTTTCACTGGCGATGCAGCTGGTTGGAAGGAGCGGTGCGTCATTTAGGCACCCGAGCTCCATGGAGCTTGTTTTTGAAAACTTTGTAAAATTCGAATTTAAAGCTTCATATTTTTTTAACAAAAATACACCACAATGTATCCAATGATTTATTCTACCCGTGCATAAATTTTCAACACGAAATACCTTATATTCGATCCTTTGCAAAAGTGACAAAAATTCAGATCTAGGAGCCTTACTGCAGCTTTTCAATCTTCTAAATTTTGTCTAATTTGTCATTTTTCTAGGCCTGAAATGCATGGTATTTCACACTAAAATTTCCACACTCGTAGCGTACATAGTTGACTACATCTAGATTTATTTTCTTTTCGATTTTTCGGAACTTAGAAATTAAATTTTCATTTTTATAAACCGAGGGTTGCCAAAGCCATTTTTCGTGGAAAACATGCACTAGTTTGTGCACCATGAACCCTCTGTAGGGTGCATTAAAAAAGTAAGAAAATACTACATAACTGGGTCCAAGTTTCTAACATACTACTTGCATTCCAAAAGGAGTATAATTCTTTCCAAAATCAAACATTGGAAAATTGATCAAATTTATAAAAAATATAAACAACTATAATAGTTGTAAATATAATAGTATATGATATGACATTGTAGACGCTGATAGTTTTTTTAAAAATGAGCCAGATTTTACTTGGTTTGACTTTTATATGCCTTCTTTTACGGGAGAGAGGAACTAACAACTAAGAAAATGCATTTGGATATTCTAATCATAAAAACACCCACCAGAAATACAACTTATTAGATCATATCTTAGATGGGCTAAGAAGGTGTTATCACCAGAATTTGACCGGATCAGAGGTGGGCCGCGATGAAGATTGGGCTTGAAGAAATATACATGAAGAAATACGTGAACCGGCCTTGTACACGAAGTTTGGACTAGTTTACCCTTGTATCTGTAAATACGTGTCGGTTAGTTAGAGTTTGGCTCGTGCACGGCTGGGATTATTTCCACGTTAGAAAGTCTACGGACTATAAATATGTATCTAGGGTTATCAAGAAAAACAACAATCACGTTCATCACAAACCAATCTAGGCGCATCGCCAACCCCTTGTTTCGAGGGTTTCTTCCGGGTAAGCATCATGCTGCCTAGATCGCATCTTGCGATCTAGGCAGTATACGTTTATTCGTTGTTCATGCGTTGCTCGTGCTGAAGCCTTTTTGATGGCGAGCAACGTAGTTATCATAGATGTGTTAGGGTTAGCATTGCTTTACCGTGCTACATGTTTTCGTCCATGCAACCCTTAGACGTCTAGCCGTCCTTACACCTTTCTTAGGTGTAAGGGCGGCACCTCGCTTGATCATTGTTTAGTAGATCCGATCCGTTATGATCGCTCCTTGATCCTTCAAGGATTAGTTTAATATCTGCATAGTTAGGCCTTACAAACGGGTTGAAGGATCCAGTAGCACGTAGGGTGTAGTTTGCTAACCTTAGACAAGATGTTCCGGGGATCAACTTAATGTTGGTTTTTAGGCCTTGTCTAGGGTCGGTTTATTATCACCGTGCGTGGCTGCCAGGCTCAATCACGAGTAGGATGTTCCGATTATGCGGTGAAAACCCTAGATCGTCGTAGGTCGTTTTAGCTTTGTTTTGATCAAGCAGGACCACCATGCAATCGTAAACCCCATACGAGTCATGGGTGGATCGGCTCCTTGAGCCGATTCACGGGGCAACCTGAGAGCCGATCGAGGCTCGTATTTAATGTTTACATGTATGCCATGCAGGAAACTAAGCGAAGCAAATCCATCACCTTCCTGATCAGGTATAGATCAGGTGGCACGCCCTTGCACCAGCATCGGGACGTGCGTACCAGGAGCTTTGCGGGCCGTCGCTCGGAGGGACCAGGGCCAGCCGCAGCCCTAGGTTGTTCCCGGCTCTTCGTGTTGCCAGCCGTTGCTCGCCGGTGGGTTTCGGACGCCAACACATTCTGGCACGCCCGGTGGGACAGTCTTCGACATCAACTACATCGCCATCTACATCTGAGATGGCGGAAGGTACTCCAGTCACGTACGAGGATCTGCCCGAGGAGCTCAAGAAGAAGTATGACGACGTCAAAGCTATCCTCGAAGCCGACCTCATCGGCTCTTTCCACAGGACCCGCTCACACGACATCAGGTGGAGAGGGTTCACACCTGAAGGCGCGCTCGATGGAGTGGACCTGTCCACCCCTTCAGAAGAACGCACCAGGTCCTTGCGTCAGGAGATCAATTTCATGGTAGCTCATTCGCTACACCGCCACTCTGAGAGCTTGGTGAACACTTTGGAGAGTGTCGCCCTTCGGGTGCTCCATGAAATCTTGAGGCATCAATACTCTCCGTCAGGACCTGCTCTAGGGACTCACCAAGGAGAGCTACCGCTCCAGAGCCGACCACCGCTGCCGTTCGCGCTGGCAGCACCAGAGGTGCCGAGTACACCGGCATTTGTTGTCTACAAGATCGGTGGCGATCCTAGCGATTACCAGTTCTTGTATGAGGCGCCTAAGGAAATCCCTCATGGATACACGTGCACGTACGTGCCAGACAGCGGTAACTGGGCACTCACGAATCAGGCTGCAACAGCAGGGACTTCCGGAACAGCAGGAGGAGCTTCTGGATCAGATCTTGAGAAGCAGACGTGGCTAGCTAAGTATGCCACTCCGACGAACCTCCAGAGCTCAACTCCTGTAGCTAGCTCAGATCTTGAGAAGCAAGCGTGGCTAGCTAAGTATGCCACGCTAGCGAATCTTCAGAGCTCCACTCCTGCAGCTAGCACCGCGGATCAGATCAGCACGATCTTGAGAGACCAATTCGGCATGGTGCCGAAAAGGAGGGCAATCGGCTATTCCAAGCCGTACCCCAACGACTACGATTTGATCCCACTACCACCCAAATATCGGCTCCCTGAGTTCTCCAAGTTTAGTGGATCAGATGGCTCCAGCTCTATCGAGCATGTAAGCCGATATTTGGCGCAGCTGGGCACGATCTCAGCTGCAGATGCACTACGTGTGAGGTTCTTCGCACAGTCCCTCACAGGATCGGCTTTTGGGGTGTACACATCACTGCCACCAGATTCGATCCGGACTTGGAAGCAGTTGGAGGAACAATTCCACATGCAGTATCACTCAGAAGCTTCCGAGGCTGGCATTGCCGATCTAGCACAAGTACGTCAGAAGCGCGGAGAAACAGTGTCAGAATACATCCAGCGCTTCAGGGCCGTTAGGAACCGATGCTATTCGGCTCGTTTGACTGAAAAAGAAGCAGTCGAGTTGGCGGTGGTGGGTCTCGCATCACCGATCAAGGATATGGCTTCCCAAGCAGACTACCCATCACTGGCGCATATGGTTCAGAAACTGTCATTATATGAACAGCGCCACCTAGAGCTGTATCAGGACAAATTCAAGCGTGCAGTAGTCCTGGTTGAGACAGAGGAAGATGAAGGGTCTGCGGGAGATCAAGAGGTAGCAGTGGCTGAATGGACTCGGGGGGCAACCCCCGTGTCCTGCAAGTGGGTTAAGCCACAAGGTCCGCCCAGAGGGTTTGATTTTGACGTAACTAAAGCTGAGCAAATTTTCGACCTCTTACTTAAGGAGAAGCGGTGAAGTTACCCGAAGGCCTCAAAATCCCCACGGTACGGGAGCTGAACGGAAAGCCATACCGCAAATGGCATAACACGTTCTCCCATACCACCAACGACCGCAGGGTGTGGCGTCGGCAGATCCAAATGGCGATAGAACAAGGACGTCTAATTTTCAACCGACGCCATGAAAGTCGACACACACCCCTTCCCGCCGTTAACACGGTGGAATACGCTTACCCGAGGGGTGCCAACCAGGTTTCTCATTAAGCATTAACATGGTTGAGCACAGGCACCACTCTGGTAAGAACAAAGGCGAGGGCAGCCGCTCTCGTAGCAAGGACAAAGAGGAAGCCGCTCACGCGATCGGCTCCGGCACGATGGCAAACGCTACATCACGAGGGAGAAGTGAAGAATGTGCGATATCAACGACCTCTCTCGATCATCTCCTCAATAAATATGTAAGTCAGTACGACCAGCGCCAGCGGTACAACAGCGACGATGAAAGGGATCGTCTAGCTAGCAGGGACGCCAGGAGACATCGTCGGCATGATCGCGATGAGGAGAGATACGAGCGCCGTGCCAAGGAAAGGTCAAGAGAACAAGACGACGTGGACAAGCACTGGGACTGTCCTTTCTTCAAACACTGCTGGGATTCAGGAATGAGCCGATTGCCCACAATCGGCAACTGCCCAGAATGTAGACAGAAGAAGAAGGGTGCAACAGACGTGTCAGTGTTCAAACGTCTAGGGCCTCTCCCACCTAGGAACAAGCAAACTGAGTCCTCTCGGGAAGAAGACCTCGAGGAGTTAGAAGATGACTACGAAGAAGAAGAGGACAAGTACCACCGGCCAAGGTGGTGCCCTGATGGACTCAGCCGTTCCCAAAAGCGTAGGGTTCAGCGACTGCGTGGCTTGGAGGAAGCCGAAAGGTTATACCTGCACACGCTAAGGAAGGCGCGGCCTGATCTGGCCGCGAAAATTCAACGAACCCTGGACGAAGAGGGTCGACCACAAAAGATGGAGTGGTGCCCCAAGCAAAGGAAAGCCGATGATGAGACATCGGCTAGTACAAACATGGTGTTCATCCTTCCAGCGGAGTTTTGTGCTCCTGGATTAGACGAAGCACCTGTGGCACAACTCGACTGTGGCCCACGGCCAGTTATCTTTGAGAAGCCACGTGAAAGAAGCTACAGACACCTGAAGGCCCTGTACTTACGAGGTTATATCAATGGGCAGCCTGTCAATAGGATGCTGGTGGACACCGGAGCGGCAGTCAACATCATGCCATACTCCATGCTACGTCGGTTGGGACGCTTTAGCTCGGATCTGATCAAGACCAACGTTACACTGAGCGATTTCAACGGCCAAGCATCTGATGCACAAGGTGTTCTGAACGTGGATCTGACCGTAGGGAGGAAAACCATACCTACGACATTCTTCATTGCCGATAGCAAGAGCACTTACGCTGTCCTGCTAGGGAGAGATTGGATCCACGCCAACTGTTGCATTCCATCTACGATGCACCAATGCCTAATACAGTGGGATGGAGATGAAGTAGAAGTCGTCCATGCAGACGATACAGCCGAGATTTCAACGGCTGGCATGAACGTTTGGGAGACGGAAGGCCAAGAGCCACTCTCAGGCATCACTTTGGACGACTGCGAGTACATCGACGTGTCAAAAAACGGGGTGAGGCTGGTCTTATCCACTGGCCTGACCGTGTAACAAGAGCGAAGTCTATGAACGTACATGGGAAGGCCGATCCTTGTGATCGGCCCCAAAAAATCAAAAGTAATGATCTTGTCTCAAGTATGTCACGTAGTCATAGTGAAGCACGAACAACATGTAAACCTCTTTTGAGCAATGCAATCAAGATGGGGGCCGATTCCAGCAATCGGCCCATATTATCCTTGCCCTACGTTTTCCCTGTGTTCAACGTCGATCTAACAGGTGACGGAAAGCTAGGATATGGGTTTACATCGGCTGATGAGCTAGAAGAAGTCGACATTGGTCCTGGGGATAAGCCACGACCAACCTTCATCAGCAAGAAGTTAGATCCACATCTCAGGAGCCAGATGATAGCTCTATTAAAAGAATACCCAGATTGCTTTGCATGAGATTACACACAGATGCCTGGGCTAGACAGGAGCATCATTGAGCATCGGCTCCCTCTAAAGAAAGGATTTCGGCCATACCAACAACGAGCACGTCAGATGAAGGCCAAAATTCTCGAAGAAGTCAAGAAAGAGATCGAGAAAATGTTGGCCGCCGGGTTCATCAGGCCATGCAGGTATGCTGAATGGATTTCCAGTATTGTACCTGTGGAGAAAAAGGACGGCCGATGGCGTGTGGCCATAGATTTTCGAGATCTTAACAGAGCCACTCCAAAGGATGAATATCCAATGCCTGTGGCAGAAACATTGATCAACGCAGCTGCTGGCCACAAGGTGTTGAGTTTCATGGATAGCAATGCCGGCTACAGCCAGATTTTCATGGCCCCAGAAGATATACACAAGACTGCATTCCGAGTACCAGGATCAGTGGGCTTGTTCGAATATGTGGTCATGACCTTTGGTTTGAAGAATGCCGGTGCAACGTACCAACGAGCCATGAATTATATTTTTCATGATCTGATCGGCAAGTTGGTGGAAATCTACATCGATGACGTGGTGGTCAAGTCTGTCTCCATGGAAGGACACTTGGATGATTTGCGACGCATCCTAGACCGAACTCGGAAGTTCGGACTCAGAATGAATCCAAAGAAGTGTGCCTTTGGTGTGACGGCCGGTCAGTTCCTTGGTTTTCTTGTTCATGAACGAGAAATTGAGATCGGCCTGAAAAGTCAGGAGGCAGTACGTACCATGCAGCCGCCTACCATGAAGAAGGAGCTCCAACGTCTGATCGGCAAGATTAATTTCGTCCGGCGATTCATCTCTAATCTCTCAGGACGAATTGAGCCGTTCATGGCGTTGGTCAAGATTAAATCTGATGACGAGTTTCACCAGGGCGGAGAACGGCGAGCGTTTGATGAGATTAAGCGGTATCTAACAACACCGCCTATACTGGTTCCGCCTCAGCAGGACAGGCCGTTCTATATCTACCTATCAGTAGCTGACACGTCCATTGCTTCAGTGGTGGTGCAACTCTACGAGGGTGTTGAAAAGGTCGTATTCTACCTCAGCAGGAGGATGTTAGATGCAGAGACAAGATATCCGGAGGTCGAGAAGTTATGCCTCTGCCTGTTCTTCACCTGCACCAAGCTCCATCACATCCTTTTGATAGCAGAAATCATCGTCATATGCAAGTCAGACGTTGTCAAGCACATGCTGTCGGCTCCTTTTTGAAAGGCCGACTTGGTAAGTGGATGTTTGCGTTGTCGGAGTTTGATCTCCAGTATCAGCCTGCAAAAGCAGTCAAGGGACAAGCGTTGGCCGATCTCATAGCTGAACGGATCAATACTAATATAGCAGCACTATCTATACGTGCATGGGTTATGTTCTTCGATGGATCGGCTTGTGACGATGGTTGTGGCATCGGCATTCTGCTCGTGTCGCCTCGGGGGGCAACATACTCCTTCTCCATCAGACTATCTACTCCTTGCACAAACAATGTCGCTGAGTATGAGGCAGTACGCAAGGGACTGGAGTTGCTGCTGGAAGCCGGGGCAGAAGCGGTGGAGCTTTTTGGAGACTCGAAGTTGGTAATTTACCAGCTCACGGACGAATACAAGTGCGAGAGTGAGTCGCTCTTCCCATATTGGATGGAATGTCGTGAGCTGATGACACATTTTCGGTACATCAATTTCAATTGGGTCCCAAGATCTCAGAATACCGACGCCAATGATCTCGCGCAAATGGCGTCAGGGTACAAGGACATACCAGACGGGTCAAAAATTCAGGTGCAGTTCCTGGAACAGGATGACTGGAGAGCCGATATCTTCAATTACTTGAAGGGTTCGGCTCGGGGGGCACCTAAACGGATAAGATACAAGGCTATGAAATATGTCCTTATAGGAGATGACATGTTCTACAGGACGTTGGAAGGGTTACTGCTCAAATGCCTGGGACCAACTGAGTCTAATCGGCTCTTACATGAGGTGCATGAAGGCACCTGTGGAACTCACCAATCGGCTCATAAGATGAAATGGCTGATTAGGCGATCAGGGTTTTATTGGCCCACTATGCTTGAGGATTGCTTCAAGTACTACAAGGGATGCCAAGCGTGTCAGATGTTCGGGAAGATTCAGATGGTACCCGCGTCAGCGATGAACCCTATCATCAAGCCTTGGCCATTTCGAGGTTGGGGCATGGATATGATCGGCAAAATCCATCCTGCATCAAGCAAAGGCCACGAGTGGATTCTAGCCATTACAGATTACTTCACCAAGTGGGTGGAGGCCGTTCCTATGAAGAAGGTAAAATCAGAAGATGTTATCAAATTTGTCAAAGAACACGTCATTCATAGGTTCGGGATTCCCCAAACAATCACGACCGATGGAGGTTCGGTCTTTATTTCTAAAGAATTCAGAAAATTCTGCGATGACATGGGGATTAAGCTGATCCGATCATCTCCATACTATGCTCAAGCCAACGAGCAAGCTGAAGCGTCTAATCAGAGCCTGATCAAGCTGATCAAGAGGAAGATTGACGAGAACCCTAGGGTTTGGCATGAAACACTGTCAGAAGCTTTGTGGGCCTACCGCATGTCATGTCATGGAGCCATAAAGACTTCGCCTTACCAGCTCATCTATGGGCAGGAAGCCGTATTGCCTTGGGAAATTACGGCTGGATCAAGACGTGTCACGTTTCAGAATGATCTAACAGCTGAAGAATATGCAGCTTTGATGAGTGACACTATTGAGGATGCAACGAAACTTAGACTTTGGTCGTTGGAGAAGATTAAAGAGAATAAAGCTAGGGTAGCTCGTGCATACAATAAGAAGGTGAGACCAAAGGAGTTTCAAGTTGGTGATCTAGTATGGGAAGCTGTGTTGCCATTAGGAACCAAGGATAAAGCGTATGGTAAATGGTCTCCTAATTGGCACGGTCCATATAAAGTCGTCCAGGCATTGAAGGGTAATGCATACATGCTAGAGCTTTGGACGGTGCTAAGTTCCCGATGGTATCAATGGTCAACATCTCAAGAAATATTTCCCAAGCATGTGGGATGACCAGTAAATGAAATATGGGGGCCGATTCATGAAATCGGCCAGTAAAAAAAAAATTTATACAAATCATAGCCGATGCGCAGACATCGACTTGAGAAATATGGATATCAGTACAGCCGATGCATGGACATCGACTTTAGAATAACGAAAAAGCCGATGTGTAACCATCGACTCTAGAGGAACAAAACTCAATGGAGCGGATTAACAGATCGGTTTCATGCCAGAGTTCATGGCATCTGAGGTAATTTTCCCGTGGATTTTGCTGAATCTGTGTGTTTGAGACCGGGAGATGGCGTGGACACGTATTGGATCTGTTGACCGTGTGAATAGGCAACTTTTATAGCCTTAAAGCATGTTTATGGCATAAGCCGATGCCTTGCCATCGGTTCTTTATGCATCGACTTCGTTTGACAATCGGCAAAATCGACAAAGAAACAAAATTAATTGGGGAATATTTCTTCATTAATAAAGGATTTCTTACAAAGAAAGAGCCGATTGCTCAAGGAAGGAAAAACAAAAGAAAGGCCTATTGGCCGATCTACTACTACTGCTAGGCCTATGCTACTAGGTCCTAGTCTACGGGCCGTTGCTGCCCTCGTCGTCATCAGAGCTCTCGTCGGCGCTGCTGCCGGCGGGCTCCTCGTCACTGCTCCAGCGGCCCCCAGGGGGGGCCTCATCATCTTCATCATCGACGTTGTCGTCGTCGTCGTCATCATCCGACCCGGCGCGGAACCGCTTCGCCGGCGGGTAATCCTCGAGGGAGTCGTCGTCGTCGTCTTCCTCCTCTTCTTCCTCGGAGAAGGTGTAGCCGTCCCAGGAGAACGAGTCATCCTCGCTCTCCGATTCCAGTTCCCCATCGGCGAGGAACTGGAGCTCTTCGTCTCCGCTGGTCAAGGACTTGTCATCCTCGGACCAGACGGAGGAGGCGTGGTCCTCCTGGTCCCACTCTTCTAGGGCGCGCTCGTCGTGCGCCGCCATCTGAGCCGCCACCGGGTCCCATTCTGGCGTCGGCTCGCGGGAGGAGGAGGAAGAGGAGGAGTAGGACTGGGAGGAGAGATCCGATGAGGCGGAGGAGGAAGAGGAGGAAGACATTGCTCTGGATTGGGGTTTTTTGGGTGCCGATGGCCAGAACAGAGCAAGGGGATGGAGTGGCGAACTGTTCGGAGCGGTTAAATAAAGGGGATATAGTGGAGATTCAATGCCACAGCAGTTTCCGAGGAGGTGGTACCCAAAGAAAAAAAAACAACGGTCAAATCACGCGGAGAAGTTGAGAAGGCAAGGCATCATGACGAAGGATACTGCGACGGTTTTGCTCTGCCACGACATGACCTGACGAAGGAAGAGCAGAGTGATTTTGGAATTATCAATTCCAAAACCAGGGGGGCATGTGTTATCACCAGAATTTGACCGGATCAGAGGTGGGCCGCGATGAAGATTGGGCTTGAAGAAATATACATGAAGAAATACGTGGACCGGCCTTGTACACGAAGTTTGGGCTAGTTTGCACTTGTATCTGTAAATACGTGTCGGTTAGTTAGAGTTTGGTTCGTGCACGGCTGGGATTATTCCCACATTAGAAATTCTACGGACTATAAATATGTATCTAGGGTTATCAAGAAAAACAACAATCACGTTCATCACAAACCAATCTAGGCGCATCGCCAACCCCTTGTTTCGAGGGTTTCTTCCGGGTAAGCATCATGCTGCCTAGATCGCATCTTGCGATCTAGGCAGTATACGTTTATTCAATGTTCATGCGTTGCTCGTGCTGAAGCCTTTTTGATGGCGAGCAACGTAGTTATCATAGATGTGTTAGGGTTAGCATTGCTTTACCGTGCTACATGTTTTCGTCCATGCAACCCTTAGACGTCTAGCCGTCCTTACACCTTTCTTAGGTGTAAGGGCGGCACCTCGCTTGATCATTGTTTAGTAGATTGATGTCTACGCCCCCTCCTTTTCCTGTAGACAGTGTTGGGCCTCCAAGAGCAGAAGTTTGTAGAACAGCAGCAAGTTTCCCTTAAGTGGATCACCCAAGGTTTATCGAACTCAGGGAGGAAGAGGTCAAAGATATCCCTCTCATGCAACCCTGCAACCACAAAGCAAGAAGTCTCTTGTGTCCCCAACACACCTAATAGGTGCACTAGTTCGGCGAAGAGATAGTGAAATACAGGTGGTATGAATATATATGAGCAGTAGCAACAGCACCAGAAAAGTGCTTTGCCCAGGACAGTAAACAAGCAGTAGTAACGCAGCAGTAGTAACGCAGTAAAACAGTAAACAAGCAGCGATAGCAGTATTTAGGAACAAGGCCTAGGGATCATACTTTCACTAGTGGACACTCTCAACATTGATCACATAATAGAATAGATAAATGCATACTCTACACTCTTGTTGGATGATGAACACCATTGCGTAGGATTACACGAACCCTCAATGCCGGAGTTAACAAGCTCCACAATTCAATGTTCATATTTAAATAACCTTAGAGTGCATGAAAGATCAACACGACTAAACCAAGTACTAACATAGCATGCACACTGTCACCTTCACACTATGTAGGAGGAATAGATCACATCAATACCATCATAGCAATAGTTAACTTCATAATCTACAAGAGATCATAATCATAGCATATGCCAAGTACTAACACGGATGCACACACTGTCACCATTACACCGTGCAGGAGGAATAAAACTACTTTAATAACATCACTAGAGTAGCACATAGATGAATAGTGATACAAAACTCATATGAATCTCAATCATGTAAAGCAGCTCATGAGATTATTGTATTGAGGTACATGGGAGAGAGATGAACCACATAGCTACAGCGGAGCCCTCAGCCTCGGGGGTGGATTACTCCCTCCTCATCATGGAGGCAGCGATGGCAGTGAAGACGGCGGTGGAGATGGCTCCGGGGGCAATTCCCCGTCCCGGCAGGGTGCCGGAACAGAGAGTTCTGTCCCCCGAATTGGAGTTTCGCGACGGTGGCGGCGCCCCTGGAGTCTTTCTGGAGTTTCGTCAATTGGTGCTGCGTTTTTAGGTCGAAAGGAGTTTTATAGGCAAAGAGGCGGCGCAGGAGGGCTGACAGGGTGGCCACACTATAGGGGGGCGCGGGCCCCCCCTTGGCCGCGCCGGCCTAGGGTTTGGTGGGCCTGTGCCCCCTCTCCGACTCTTCTTCGGTGTTCTGGAGCCTTCCGGGAAAAATAGGAGGTTTGGCGTTGATTTCGTCCAATTCCGAGAATATTGCCCGAACAGCCTTTCTGGAACCAAAAAAAGCATAAAACAAAGAATCGGCCTTTCGGCATCTCGTCAATAGGTTAGTTCCAGAAAATGCATAAATATGACATAAAGTGTGAACAAAACATGTCGGTATTGTCATAAAACAAGCATGGAACATCAGAAATTATAGATACGTTGGAGACGTATCAGCATCCCCAAGCTTAGTTCCTACTCGTCCTCGAGTAGGTAAACGATAAAAGATAATTTCTGAGGTGACATGCTACCAACATAATCTTAATCATACTATTGTAAAGCATATAAGATGAATGCAGCGATTCGAAACAATGTAAATGCAATGAGTAAACAATTGAATCATATAGCAAAGACTTTTCATGAATAGTACTTTCAAGACAAGCATCAATAAGTCTTGCATAAGAGTTACTCATAAAGCAATAAATTCTTAGTAAAAGGTATTGAAGCAACACAATGGAAGATTAAGTTTCAGCGGTTGCTTTCAACTTGTAACATGTATATCTTATGGATAGTTGTCAATGCAAAGCAATATAACAAGTGCAATAAGCAAGTATGTAAGAATCAATGCACAGTTAACACAAGTGTTTGCTTCTAAGATAGAGAGAAATGGGTAAACTGACTCAACATAAAAGTAAAAGAAAGGGCCCTTCGCAGAGGGAAGCATTGATTGCTATATTTGTGCTAGAGCTTTGGTTTTGAAAGCAAGAAACAATTTTGTCAACGGTAGTAATAAAGCATATGTATCATGTAAATTATATCCTACAAGTTGCAAGTCTCATGCATAGTATACTAATAGTGCCCGCACCTTGTCCTAATTAGCTTGGACTATCGGGATTATCGCAATGCACATGTTTTAACCAAGTGTCACAAAGGGGTACCTCTATGCCGCCTGTACAAAGGTCTAAGGAGAAAGCTCGCATTGGATTTCTCGCTATTGATTATTCTCAACTTAGACATCCATACCGGGACAACATAGACAACAGATAATGGACTCCTCTTTTATGCATAAGCATGTAGCAACAATTAATTTTCTCATATGAGATTGAGGATATATGTCCAAAACTGAAACTTCCACCATGGATCATGGCTTTAGTTAGCGGCCCAATGTTCTTCTCTAACAATATGCACGCTCTAACCATAAGGTGGTAGATCGCTCTTACTTCAGACAAGACGAACATGCATAGCAACTCACATGAAATTCAACAAAAGGTAGTTGATGGCGTCCCCAGGAACATGGTTATCGCACAACGAGCAACTTAATAAGAGATAAAGTGCATAAGTACATATTCAATACCACAATAGTTTTTAAGCTATTTGTCCCATGAGCTATATATTGCAAAGGTAGAGGATAGAATTTTAAAGGTAGCACTTCAAGCAATTTACTTTGGAATGGCGGAGAAATACCATGTAGTAGGTAGGTATGGTGGACACAAATGGCATAGTGGTTGGCTCAAGGGTTTTGGATGCATGAGAAGTATTCCCTCTCGATACAAGGCTTAGGCTAGCAAGGTTGTTTGAAGCAAACACAAGCATAAGCTAGTACATCAAAACTTACATAAAAGACATATTACAAGCATTATAAGACTATACATCGTCTTCCTTGTTGTTCAAACACCTCACTAGAAAATATCTAGACTCTAGAGAAACCACTCATGCAATCCAAATTTTAACAAGCTCTATGTATTTCTTCACTAATAGGTGCAAAGTATATGATGCAAGAGCTTAAACAAGAGCACAACAATTGCCAAGTATCAAGTTATTCAAGACATCATACCAATTACTACATGTAGCATTTTCCGTTTCCAACCATATAACAATTTAACGAAGCAGTTTCAACCTTCGCCATGAACATTAAAAGCTAAGAACACATGTGTTCATACGAACCAGCGGAGCGTGTCTCTCTCCCACACAAGCATTTATTCAAACAAAAACAAAAACAACAGCACACAGATGCTCCAAGCAAAGTACATAAGATGTGGCCGAATAAAAATATAGTTTCAAGAGAAGGAACCTGATAATTTGTCGATGAAGAAGGGGATGCCTTGGGCATCCCCAAGCTTAGATGCTTGAGTCTTCTTGAAATATGCAGGGATGAACCACCGGGGCATCCCCAAGCTTAGACTTTTCACTCTTCTTGATCATAGTATATCATCCTCCTCTCTTGACCCTTGAAAACTTCCTCCACACCAAACTCGAAACAAACTCATTAGAGGGTTAGTGCATAATCAAAAACTCACATGTTCAGAGGTGACACAATCATTCTTAACACTTCTGGACATTGCCCAAAGCTACTGGAAGTCAATGGAACAAAGAAATCCATCCCACATAGCAAAAGAAGCAATGCGAAATAAAAGGCAGAATCTGTCAAAACAGAACAGTCCGTAAAGACGAATTTTATTGAGGCACCATACTTGCTCAAATGAAAATGCTCAAATTGAATTAAAGTTGCGTACATATCTGAGGATCACTCACGTAAATTGGCATAATTTTCTGAGTTACCTACAGAGAATTTTGCCCAGATTCGTGACAGCAAAGAAATCTGTTTCTGCGCAGTAATCCAAATCTAGTATGAACCTTGCTACCAAAGACTTTACTTGGCACAACAAAACACGAAACTAAGATAAGGAGAGGTTGCTACAGTAGTAAACAACTTCCAAGACACAAATATAAAACAAAGTACTGTAGCAAAATAACACATGGGTTATCTCCCAAGAAGTTCTTTCTTTATAGCCATTAAGATGGGCTCAGCAGTTTTAATGATCCACTCGCAGAAAATAGTATTCGAAGCAAAAGAGAGCTTCAAGAGGCAAATTCAAAACAAATTTAAGTCTAACATGCTTCCTATGAAGAGGAATCTTGTACACAAATGAATTCATGAAGAACAAAGTGACAAGCATAAGAGGATAAAACACGAGTAACTTCAAGATTCTCAACATAAAGAGGGGAAACTTAATATTATTTAGATGCATATAACCATATTTCCCTCTCTCATAATAACTTTCAGTAGCATCATTGATGAAATCCACAATATACCCATCACTTAAAACATTCTTATCATGGTTCATATGCATAGAAGTATCATTAATTTTGGCATAAGAAGAGTTCTTCTCATTAATAGTAATTGGAGCAAGATTATTATCAAGAATTTGAACATGGTAAACAAGTTGCATATTAAGGGAATTATTTTTGGTAATCCAATCATGGCTATGACAAGTTTCATAAGGATAGTTATAACCTATATCATAGCATTCTTTATAATAATCATCAAAGATCGGAGGCACAGTGTCATCATAAGAAATAGAATAGTTATCTTTCACAGTTGGTTTATCTGTGTCCATACCATCATTGTTATTAGAAGGAGATGTATCAAACACATAATGATCAGTAGCAAAAGGATTTTCAAACACCTCTTCCCCAAGCTTAGAGCTTTCTATATCATTATGGGAGGAAGCATGGATAGCACTGACACTATGGCAATTATTATCATTATTTTTAGAATTAGTTTCCCAGAGATTTGCAATATCAAAAGTAGTGTGCTCATTCGAATCATGATCGCTAATGTATGTAAAGGGCATAGGAAGATCATCATATTCAGATTCATTATCACAATAATTATTAGGAGCAACATACTTACGGTTACCTAGCGTTATCTCATTCACGCGAGGATACGCCGTTACCTCTTTCTTTTTATTCTCCTTCTTCTTCTTCTTCTTCTTCTTCTTCTTCTTCTTCTTCGTTCCCTTCTTCTTCTTCTTCTTCTTCTTCTCTTCCTTCTCCTCGTTCCCTTCTTTAGGAGGAAGAGGCTTGAAGGGTGGCTTGTCCGCATAACCTGATTTACTTTCAGAAACAATAGAAGAAACTTGGGAGGATCCCTCCTTTTCATTAATTAGTTGAAAACACACAGCGGTCCTATCATATTTTGGCAAGGTGTCATCTTCTAAAATATTTTGTATGTAAGTATTTGTATGGCTATTATCAATGCAATAAGAAAAACACCCATGCAGGACATCATCAATATCAAGATCACTCATATGTAACAAAGAGATTTTTCGCGACAGTTCTTTACACCCCAAAAATAAAGTAAGTGCATCATGCTGATTAGGAGTAATTTCATCATCACAATACAAATTTGCAGCACTCATTGGGTTCAAATTATCATTGGAGGAGCATTGAAAATTAAAATGACCCACTTCACGGCAAACTTCACAAATAAAAGGATAGAGGGCACAAACTTTTTTACCAAGATCATCTAGAGCCCTAAACCACTTTCTAGTTTTTTCATTAGCATGATGGATACAATATTCATCTTTGATTTGATTAATTCCACAAGGTCTATGTATTCCACAAAAATTAACATGCTTATAGGAAATAGCATTCTTAGGAGTTTGAGCATGCTTATTGCAATAATTAACAACAATTTCATTCTTCATACAAGCCTCTTTAAAAGGTTCATGATACTTATCAAAATTCTTTTTAGGCAATTCAAAATGAGAAGCAAAGGCTTTATAAAGATTTGCAGCAACTTGAGAGTCAAGACCATAAGTAGCACTCATATTTCGAAATTTATCGGTATCCATAAAAGCTTCAATGCATTCATAATCATAATTTATACCTGACTCTTTACCTTTGTCGTTCTCCCATCCTTCAGCGTTCTCCTCAATCCGATCGAGAAGATCCCACCTAGCTTCAACCTCCTTGCTTGTGAAAGATCCCTCCGAACACGCGTCCAGATAGTCCTTGTGTTGTCCTGAAAGCCTCGCATAAAAATTGTTAACAATAACATTACGGGGGAGCTCATGAATGGGACATTTGAGCATTAGTGACTTCAGTCTCCCCCACGCTTGAGAAATACTCTCTCCATCACGAGGATAAAAGTTATAAATATAATTCCTATCAATATGCACTTCATGAGGAGGATAAAATTTAGAATAAAAGAGAGATGCAATTTCCTCCCAACCAAGAGAATGTCTATTCTTCAACAATTTATACCAATGCGCCGCTTTACCAGACAGCGAAACAGAGAATAGCTTCTTCCTCACTTCATCCATAGAGATACCTGCACACTTGAATAACCCGCATAATTCGTGCAAAAACAGTAAATGATCTCTAGGATGGACAGTTCCATCCCCTTTATAGTGGTTGTCCATAACACGTTCAATAATTTTCATAGGTATTTTATACGGAATACTTTCAGCAGGTGGATTTAAAATATCAGAAGCATCATTAGAGTTATCGCATATGGGAGATAAAGCATTATCAGAGCAAAATATTTCTTCCAAAGCTGAGGAGCAAAAAAGATTATTTTTATATAAACTAGCTTCCCCAAGCTTAGACTTATCCATAGTATTAGCTGTGATTGCGTTCATACTAATATGTTCCATGGGTTTTTTAATTTTCGCATCAAACAATTCTAGATCAGGAAAAAGATTAAAAAGCTCACCAATTTTGTTGTTGTTTTCCATTATGCCTAACTAGTGAAAATAAAAACAAGAAACAAAAAGATGCAATTGCAGAATCTAAAGGAGATAGCTTCGAGCACTCACACACCGGCAACAGTGCTAGGAAATAGCTTAGTAGTCGGAGGATGTGAATACCTTTTACCTTACCTCCCCGGCAACGGCGCCAGAAAATAGCTTGATGTCTACGCCCCCTCCTTTTCCTGTAGACAGTGTTGGGCCTCCAAGAGCAGAGGTTTGTAGAACAGCAGCAAGTTTCCCTTAAGTGGATCACCCAAGGTTTATCGAACTCAGGGAGGAAGAGGTCAAAGATATCCCTCTCATGCAACCCTGCAACCACAAAGCAAGAAGTCTCTTGTGTCCCCAACACACCTAATAGGTGCACTAGTTCGGCGAAGAGATAGTGAAATACAGGTGGTATGAATATATATGAGCAGTAGCAACAGCACCAGAAAAGTGCTTTGCCCAGGACAGTAAACAAGCAGTAGTAACGCAGCAGTAGTAACGCAAAGAAACGATAAACAAGCAAATGATAGCGATATTTAGGAACAAGGCCTAGGGATCATACTTTCACTAGTGGACACTCTCAACATTGATCACATAACAGAATAGATAAATGCATACTCTACACTCTTGTTGGATGATGAACACCATTGCGTAGGATTACACGAACCCTCAATGCCGGAGTTAACAAGCTCCACAATTCAATGTTCATATTTAAATAACCTTAGAGTGCATGAAAGATCAACACGACTAAACCAAGTACCAACATAGCATGCACACTATCACCTTCACACTATGTAGGAGGAATAGATCACATCAATACCATCATAGCAATAGTTAACTTCATAATCTACAAGAGATCATAATCATAGCATACGCCAAGTACTAACACGGATGCACACACTGTCACCATTACACCGTGCAGGAGGAATAAAACTACTTTAATAACATCACTAGAGTAGCACATAGATGAATAGTGATACAAAACTCATATGAATCTCAATCATGTAAAGCAGCTCATGAGATTATTGTATTGAGGTACATGGGAGAGAGATGAACCACATAGCTACAGCGGAGCCCTCAGCCTCGGGGGTGGATTACTCCCTCCTCATCATGGAGGCAGCGATGGCGGTGAAGATGGCGGTGAAGACGGCGGTGAAGATGGCTCCGGGGGCAATTCCCCGTCCCGGCAGGGTGCCGGAACAGAGAGTTCTGTCCCCCGAATTGGAGTTTCGCGACGGTGGCGGCGCCCCTGGAGTCTTTCTGGAGTTTCGTCAATTGGTGCTGCGTTTTTAGGTCTAAAGGAGTTTTATAGGCGAAGAGGCGGCGCAGGAGGGCTGACAGGGTGGCCACACTATAGGGGGGCGCGGGCCCCCCCTTGGCCGCGCCGGCCTAGGGTTTGGTGGGCCTGTGCCCCCTCTCCGACTCTTCTTCGGTGTTCTGGAGCATTCCGGGAAAAATAGGAGGTTTGGCGTTGATTTCGTCCAATTCCGAGAATATTGCCCGAACAGCCTTTCTGGAACCAAAAACAGCAGAAAACAGCAACTGGCCTTTCGGCATCTCGTCAATAGGTTAGTTCCAGAAAATGCATAAATATGACATAAAGTGTGAACAAAACATGTCGGTATTGTCATAAAACAAGCATGGAACATCAGAAATTATAGATACGTTGGAGACGTATCATAGGTCCGATCCGTTATGATTGCTCCTTGATCCTTCAAGGATTAGTTTAATATCTGCATAGTTAGGCCTTACAAACGGGTTGAAGGATCCAGTAGCACGTAGGGTGTAGTTTGCTAACCTTAGACAAGATGTTCCGGGGATCAACTTAATGTTGGTTTTTAGGCCTTGTCTAGGGTCGGTTTATTATCACCGTGCGTGGCTGTCAGGCTCAATCACGAGTAGGATGTTCCGATTATGCGGTGAAAACCCTAGATCGTCGTAGGTCGTTTTAGCTTTGTTTTGATCAAGCAGGACCACCATGCAATCGTAAACCCCATACGAGTCATGGGTGGATCGGCTCCTTGAGCCGATTCACGGGGCAACCTGAGAGCCGATCGAGGCTCGTATTTAATGTTTACGTGTATACCATGCAGGAAACTAAGCGAAGCAAATCCATCACCTTCCTGATCAGGTATAGATCAGGTGGCACGCCCTTGCACCAGCATCGGGACGTGCGTACCAGGAGCTTTGCGGGCCATCGCTCGGAGGGACCAGGGCCAGCCGCAGTCCTAGGTTGTTTCCGGCTCTTCGTGTTGCCAGCCGTTGCTCGCCGGTGGGTTTCGGACGCCAACAGAAGGAAATTGAGCCCAAATAATTTTGAAGGGCCAAACTTGTGCGTTGATGATTGGGCTTGTAGAGTTACGCCATTCAAAGTCCACCACATTTCCATTTCCGGAGTGATATACAAATCTATAAATGTTTATTAAACAAACATTATAGTTTGACCTACCGAAAAATGACATGGTGGTTCTAAGAAGGCAAACGTATTCGATTTTAATCCCACATTTTTCTTTTGTGTGTAGATCAAATCTGAGAGGATATATTAACGAAAATTTACATGCACATACTAGACATGCATATGTATTTTAATATTTTTCAAAACTTTTTGAGTTTTAGAAAGAAGGTTTTTGATCTTTTTATTCAAATCAAGCTCATGTAGCTCAGGATATAAATGAACTTTTCGTACATCCATGTAAACAAATTAAAATGTAAAAGGGACAATATAGAAGTTATTAATTGGCATGTACCTATGGATCAAGCTTCATTCGATCCATCCATACTCAGAGATTTGAAACTTGACTCAGTGAAAATCAATAAAGAAGTAGAGTGGATTATTAGAATATAATATTTCCTCTTATCAAAGTCTCAGGAGTGGACCATTTTATGATTTGGAAGGAGAGTCTTGCGACGTACCTGAAACGTTTGATAAACAATTGAAGTTCTAGACATAAATGATACACCTGTTAATTATATCACCAAGGATCCACTTGTAGCCATCGTTATATGGATCTAGACCTATGCAGTTCATCGAGGAGAGGTCCATCAAAGATACCAAGGGGGGATATGTTTCCCTAGTTACCCTTAATAGTCTATATCTCTTAGAGTTATTTCTATATTTCCAAGTTAGTCACTAGTCTGGCTTAGCCTCCATAATAGAGAAGCAAAAAAAAATTAGACCCAATTATTGTCGAAGATCGCCGTAGATCTACGACATACGGCCTCTCAACACATCCAACCCACAAAGTCCAAGACCTCTAGACATGAAGACCCACATTTAGAAGCTTTGTTGACCTAACGTATCATGCCACACCAAGAATTTCACAAACACTTTCCTGAACGAGATGTACATTGAAGGAAGGTTACAAGATCAACTTCGCATGCAATACATTTGAAGACCTAAGGTACAACATAGATACTTTTGCCATCGACGCTTATAGATATATGAAGACCATTCCACCAAAGGCATCCTATAAGTTACGGCCTATGACCACCGCATTCTGTGCGGGAGTCCAAGACCTGGTTTTGTGGTTTCCATAGACATAAACCTTAGATATATTCTCATCTCACGAGCACAATTACAAGATTGGTAAGATCCATTTGTATCAAGTCTTGTACTTTCTTGTGATCACACCATGGATAGTGTGAGTGAACTTCACTATCTTAATCTTTGATCCAACTTTGTTCTCTTCATAAATACGGGGTGTATTTTTCTTTAATTATTCTTGTTCTCTTGGGCTGGAAAGCATAGTGTTACTATTATTTGTATGTTTTCGGATTGTCTTAGTTTTTCAAGGAACAACCATCATAGCTAGCTTCTTCAGTATCAAACAATATATCCCCCACACGGAAATTCAATTCGGCTCCCGGGTGCGTATGCTCCTTCTACCAAAAATACATATTTCGAAATGTTAAAAAATTTGGATAAAAAAATCTACATGTACATCTCCATAATGTATGTGCATTCGCCAAATTTCATGAAAAACTAATATTTTTTGTGGTCTATGCAAAAAGGAGAAAGTTTATCTTGTGAAAAGCATTATTTTTAGCACTAGATTTTATCTTTTTTACACACGTCACATGATAAGGCGATTTTTTATGAAACGACTTTGTGAGCGCGTAGCACGTGAAGATGTACGTACAAATTTTTTGTTTCAATTTTTCCTAAATTTAAAATGTACGTAAAATGCATTTCAAAATATAGGGAGCATATGCACCCATGTTCCAAAACACCACTGGGAGCATATGCTCCCTCTATTTTGAAATGCATCTTACATATATTTTGAATTTCAAAAAAATTAAAACCAAAAATTCACATGTAAATCTTCTCGTGCTACATGCTTACAAAGTTGTTTCATAAAAAATCGACTTATCATGTCATGTGTGTAAAAAGGACAAAACTTAGTGCTAAAAATAATGCTTTTCACAAGATAAGTTTTCTCTTTTTTATATAGACCATAAAAAATATTGGTTTTTCGTGAAACTTGACGAACGAACATATATTATGAAGACGTACATGTAAATTTTTTTGTTAAAAAATTTCGGCATTTCAAAATATGATTTTTTGGTAGAGGGTGCATACGCACCCGGGAGCCGAATTGAATTTCCGTCCCCCACAAGAGTTTTCAAATACAAAAAGATGTTCATCAACCCAATTACACAAGATTTTGAAGGTAAAGGTGTTGTAGCTATACAATCTGCATACACCGCCGTGGGTTCACCTTCATTCATAGTCTCTCTTGCCCTGAACATAGCAGCTCCACCACCTCGAGTTTGCCAACTCTAAGCCTGCACACATTGCAATTGCTTCGGCCATGGGCCATGGCTGCAATTGCCACATGTGCTATATGGTATCGTTCTCTTTCTTCAAACGAAAGCAAATTATAAAGCGATAATAATTATTCAGTTGGAGTATTGACTATGGGCAGTACCAGGGACTGCTTGGAGTGGAGACACCTGACGGCTGAACCCAACAGCAATGCTGGCACGAGTCGCACGGCCACCGTTCGTCCTCTGTCCTCACCGAGCCGCCAAACTCGCAACCGCCGCCCACGCGCGCCGGCGACGCAGCTCTTTCTGACTTCCTCTTCCTCCCCTCGCCGGCGGCCGGCGGCGGCGACACCCGATCGCGTCGCATGACCAGGAGCCAAACCCCGAAATCCCTCGCCGTCCTGCTCCGCGCCAGGATGCACCCGGACCCTATCCCCTCACCCCCGCACGCTCCGTCACCCCCCGACTCCAGCGCCCCGCCCGCCGCCGCCTCCTCCTCGGTCCGCCAATGGCTCCACGCCTCCGTATCCGCGGCCTCCCCGTCCCCCGCCGCCCTCGACTGCTTCTCAGACGGGTACCGCTCCCTCGACCGCCCCGGCCGCCACGAGATCCTCCGGTCCCTCGCGACCGACTACGACGTGCCCCGCGCGCGGGTCCGCGACCTCATGCGCCAGTACGTGAGCGTCTCCGCCACCGGGGATGAGCACCCGGGGGCCGAGAAGGAGGACGGCGGCGCCGCGTCGGCGCTGTACCGTATGGAGCGTGGCCTCCGGGACGCGCTACGCCCCAAGTACGCCGGGTTCCTTGAGGCCATGAACGCGCAGCCCGGCGGGCTCAAGTTCCTCGCCGTCATCCGCGCCGACCTCCTCGCCTTGCTGGGGTGAGATTGACACCCTTGCTGGTTCTCTCCGGTGTAATTGGCACTTACAGCTGTGCAATGCAGGGAGGAGAATGCTCCAGTGCTGCGTGCGCTGGATGGGTACTTGAAGGAGAAGCTGGTGACATGGCTCAGCCCGGCGGCCCTGGCGCTCCACCAGATAACCTGGGATGATCCTGCCACCTTGCTGGAGAAGATTGTGGCTTATGAAGTTTGTCTCCAACTCACGATTAAATTGTTCGATGTGCAATCTTGTGGTTTAGTTGATGAATGTGTTCTTGTTTCTCAGGCTGTGCATCCAATCAGGAATCTGATAGACTTGAAGAGGAGGCTGGGCGTTGGCCGACGTTGTTTCGGTTACTTCCATCCAGCGATACCAGGTAAGTTTGAACATTAAAATTTTACTGAAGCACAAAAGTTTTAACTACACAAGCATAACCAAATGTGTCACCGAGAGTTGATATTTAGCTGCAGAACATCTGAAGTATTTTCGTACACATGATTGATTTTTTTTCTTAAGGATAAAATATGCATGTGTCACACTTCTTTGTTAAACAGAGGTTGATTCACAGTTTTCAGATTATGTTTTGAGTCTAAGCAACTTTATCTTAGTGATGTTACTGTCTTAATTAACGCTAGGGGAGCCCCTGATTTTCATCGAAGTTGCTCTCCTCAAAGACATGGCCACATCTATACAGGTTATTAAACTTTGGCATGGTTTTTAAATGTGTGATCTACCCTACTCCTTTGCACCTTATGTTCTCTTGTCATACCAGGAAGTTTTACTGGATGTCCCTCCAATTGCTGAATCTGAAGCTAAATGTGCACTGTTTTACTCAATATCGTCAACCCAGGTAAACAAAGTTCTTATGGATTGTTAATATGAAGCAAAGCAGTATGTGCTAGCATGAGCGAAAACTTGCTGATTGTCTATTGCTGTTGCCAGCCAGGATTATCAGGTATTAATTTGGGAAAGTTCCTTCTCAAGCGCGTCATTGACATGTTGAGAAAGGATATGCCTTCAGTGCAGGTATTGCTTCTAATATATCGTTTTTTGTTGTCTACAAATGAAATATTTGATGTAGCACTAACTGTAAACACAAATTCGTCCTAGTAACGAAGTTTAATTTAGCTACAGTTACAGATACATTTAATATCATGTATTATTCCTTGGCTTTATATGCAGATCTTTGCTACACTTAGCCCAATACCTGGTTTCATGCAATGGCTTCTCGCTAAGCTGGCCTCACAAATAAAATTAGCAGAGAGAGAGTTGCAAGAGGGTAATTCATTAGAAATTGCCGGTTCTGCTTTCAGAGAATCCATCCTTCTCCCAGAGGAAGAGAAGCTGCTACAGAACGCTGTGTATGTTCCATACTTCCATATAGAAATCTTGCAAATTTCACCTGACCAAGTTAAACCTTCTATTTATGTTTAGCTTATCTTATCATTTTTTTTTTGTTATGTTTTGGGATTTCCTTGCCATCAATCCACATGTTCCAGGAAATACCCATGAATTCATGAACTTTTTTACTATCTTTCATAATATTTGATTTTTTATTTAAGAAAAAGGTATTTTAACTTAGATTGCTTATGTTAATATTTTGACTACTCATTGGATTCAACAAAGAAACAGGGTGAACGGTTACTCGTCGATTTGTTGTCATCTGTGCTCATACAGTTGTACTCTTGTTGCAGTGAACAAGTTAATAGTAAACAAGGAATTGAACTTTTGCAAGATATACTGACATCAAGCCTGTGGGTAAAGTCTGACAAATTATCTGCTGCGCTAAAATCTCCTCTTATGCGTTTGTGTGCAAGGTGTGTAAAAGGACAAGGACACATTGAAATTTGGAATTCTACCAACATAAATTTAGCATTATTCATTATATGTGAATTGATAGTCTTCTCATTTAATGTATAGGTATCTTGCCAGAGAGAAAAAGCGAGGAAAAGCTCTAGATGCTGTTGCAAACTTTCACTTACAAAATGGAGCAGTAAGCTAGCCAATATCATCCCACGTCTTTCTAATGTTTCACTGTTGCTATTTCACTGTATGAAATTTTGGCTGAATTGCATTGAAGGTATTTTGAACAATTCAGCAGCCTTACCTAACAACTTAACACCACTTCCATGGCAGATGATTGAGAGAATAAACTGGATGGCTGACCAATCAGAGAAGGGCATTGAACAAAGTGGAGGTATCATGGTCAATTATCTGTACAGGTATGTTTTTTATTGAAAGAATTCAATCCACATAACTTTTCGATGGCTTTCATGGATACTATCGATATGTTCAGGTTAGAGAATATAGAAGAGTATGCACTGTCTTATTCGGGTACAGGGCATATCCATGCTTCACCTAGCCTCTCCAAATATGTTGAGGTATGTTATACTCTTGGTTGGTATGAGATTTCACATCTCATGTTATGATATGACGTTTTCTTCTTCTGTACTTCAATGTTATAACCTTCATCTGTTTTTATTCTACCTATGTATCCTCAGTGCCCTCACTGAAATATTCTGTAACACAGGAACAGCCAAATACATGAGACAGAGATGCAGTTGCTTCCCATTGACACGTGGCCTATATGTGTGATGCAGTCGACGAAGATACTTTGCAATGATATAATACGACACCTATTTTCCGGTTTATTGTGGACGTTCCTGGGACATGTTTAATTTGGCAGTGGCTGTTCTGAATACTTTCTGAAAGCCACAAAGGGGTACGAACAGATGACTCTGACTAGCTCTTCATCCCTTTTGTTTGGCAATTGTAACAGAAAATACAGCATATATACCTTGCACATGAACATGCAAGAACATACGATATATTGGCATTACTAATTTATAAACTTTTTGATACATATCTTATTTTTTTGCAGGTAATACGTGTCTCATTTATAGAATAAATATCAAGTTACAAGCCACGTCAACATCGACATGACAAAACTGAAAGGATATGAGAACCCTAGCTTTTGCAAAAGGGACCTTCGGCCAGAAAAGAAAATTACAATCCTGGCTGAAGAAACCCTTGAGCAAAACACGAACGCATGTCATATAAACTGGAAACATGCACACCATTATGTATGTATGCACACTACATTATAAGATCACATCTTCTATTAGTGGGGAAAATCGGAGAGAGTGCGGCTCACCTCATTCTGAAAGATCGAGATGTCGCCTAGAGGGGGGGGGGGGGGTGAATAGGCAATTACAAACTCTTACGGATTTGTCTTGTAAGAATGCGGAATTAAACTATCGTTTAGTTTACAAGCACAAACCCTAAATATGCTAAGCTCAACTAGGTGTAACAATAGCAACTAGAGCTAAGCAAGATATGCACAAGATATATGTAGCACAAGTGATAGCAAGATATATGTACTTCAAGCACGATGGCTATCACAAGGAAAGAGAGCTCGGGTATAGAAATAACCGAGGCACGCGGAGACGAGGATGTATTCCCGTGTTCCCTTGCTTTGCAACAAGGTACGTCACGTTTGGAGGAGTGGAGGTCCACGAAGGATTCCCCGCGCTACGAAGGCTCACCCTATTCTCCGAACCACACCCACGAAGGATTATGGCCCTTTCCTTATGGTTAGCTTTTCCTCCGCTCCGGAGATGGCAAGCTCCACAACCACTTCACAAGCTCCACGAAGGAGAAGCCCGGGCCCCTTCACAATCTTCCACGAAGAGATCACCGGGACACCCACCAAGCCAACTAGGAGGTCACCCTCCAAGAGTAACAAGTTCACGATCTCTCACTCGAACAAATCGTGGTGGAGAGCTCAACACTATGCAATGATGCAAAGCAAGAACACCGGAGGTGTTCAAGTCCTTCACACTCAAATCCCACCAAAGCAACGAATGCTAGGATGAGATTGGAGAGGAAGAACAAGGGGGAAAGTCAACCAAAGACTCCAAGATCTAGATCCCAAGAGATTCCCTCACTTAGAGAAGAAATGGTTTGGTGGAAGTGTAGATCTAGATCTCCTCTCTCAAATCCTCAAATATGAGCAAGAATCATGGGGGGGGGGGACAAGAGAGAGAGCAACTTCTTCAAATGCAACAATGGAGGTGAGAGAAAGGGAAGAAGTACTCAGCCCAAGGTGGAAGAAGGGCTATTTATAGCCCAAGAGCAAATATAACCGTTGGGAAAAAGTTGGGCTGAGTCAGCCGTCGAGGAGGCCGGTCAACCGGGCCTGGGACCGGGCCGTCCGGTTTAGGACCCGGTCAGACCGGACCTGAGCCAGAGCCATCCGGTCCACAGACCGGTCGACCGGGCTAGTGACCGGACCAAGCTGAAAAGCTTACTGGATAGTGCCCGGATGGCACCGGTCCAGGGGCCGGTTTGAACCGGGCCATCCGGTCAGACGGCCGGTCACGCCGGGCTAGAAACCAGACCAAGATTAAAAGCTTACTGGATAGAGCCCGGATGGCACAGGTCCAGGGGCCGGTTTGAACCGGGCCATCCGGTCAGACGGCCGGTCACGCCGGGCTAGAAACCGGGCCAGCAGGAAATCATGTTATACAAAAACTGTGATAACTTTTGTGTCCGGACCCCGATTGACATGAAACCAATTTTGTTGGAAATATAATGACGAATAGAACCCCAACAAAAACTGGAAATATGGAGACTCCTCACAGAACATTTTAGATGATTTTAGAGAGGGAGTCTCCCACCGTCAAGAAACGGTAAAGACGTCCAAACTCGAAAACGCAATAGAAGATGCATGCGGATTCCGTTTTCGATGAACTTGGGCTTGTTGTAAAGCTAGCAACAAGCTCAAGAACCTCACACAGAGAAACACCAAGAAGCAATAGGGATATGCAAAGTATGCAAAGGATTGAGCTCTCTAAGACGATGCGATCAAGTTACCTAACCGAAAGCCCCTCTTGATAGTGCGGCTATTTATCCTATAATCCGGTCTCCCAACAACCACCTTGAGACCGGTAAAAGGAAAACCTAGCAAGGCCATACCTTTGCCTTGCGCATCCCGCTTGATCTTGATGATAGCTCTTCAAGCTCCACTCAAGCCGGAATGCCTCACTTGATCATCGTCGCTTCGTGAAGACTCACAAATGCTCCCCCATACACCATGATGGGAAAGCTCTATTGATGCACATCTTCACATGTCCATTATCACCAAATGGACGGCAAGCTTCAAGCATGTGATCCACTTGAGATGCTCATCTTGAACTTGCCCGACTTAACCTTGTACCTTCTCATACTCTCATAAGATAGAGCATGGCTAATATTGAGTTCCACATAAGAACTCCATCTTCATTTCTTCTTCTTGATCATATCACATATGTATCTTCAAACCGATGATCTTTATCTTCATGGCATCCATACTTGAATCCAACACATGGAGAACAAGTAGTACCTATGGAATATTCCTTCATATAAACTCAATGAAAACATTAGTCCATAGGGGTTGTCATTAATTACCAAAACCACACATAGGGGCAATGTACCCTTACACATTCTTTTCTTGTGTTAGCACAAAATTTTCCATCGTTTCGTTTTTTTTTTGTACAGGTTCCACGGTTATTCTTTTTTTTTACTTTTGCAGGGTTTGTTTCGGTGGAGCGGATTTTCCACAAGTATTTGTGCATCCCCTATTAAAAAAAAAGTTGCAAAACTATTTTTTTTCATCTTGGATGTACTACGATACAACATAAACACTTGCCAAAGTTTTAGCCAAAATAAATGTGTGGCAAAAAAAGAAAGACAAAATACAAGTATAGAAATTAATATAGAACGTGCTGTGCATCTATGAATACTTTGAGTTCTTTTGAAAACTCATAAATCTATTATACAATGCATTTTTTTTTTTTTGCAACCTTTGCAGAGTCCCATTCCTCCTATTTGGTTCATATGATTCTATAAATGCAAGAATAAGAAAAAATTATGATTCCAATGTCATGACATATCAAATTCAACATGAATTGAACATACAATTTAAAGCAGCAACGAAGTGTATATTTTTTTTGCGAAAATTCCTCCTATCCATTAATAATCATCAACACTAGTACAAAAATGTCTAAAAGTAATAAACATTACAAATAGGTCGTTGGACCACCTAGCGACGACTACAGACACTAGCACAACCCGAAGGCGCGCCGCCGTCCTCGCCCCTCCATCACCGGAGCCAGGCAAAGCTTGTCGTAGTAGAGCTTGTTGTAGTAGATAGCGGGAAGTCGTCGTGCTAAGGCTCCAAAGGACCAGCGCACCAGAGCAGTAACCATCGCCAACGATGACAACCGTAGATTGGAAGAGACTGACCAGAAACCACACAATCGAACACGAAAGACGATCGGATCACGGGGGATTCGCCGGACACACAACTCCACACGTCCTCCGCCGGCGCTAGATGCACCACCGGAGCGAGGATAGGACAGGGAGGACCTTATTCTGACTTCACTTCAGGAAGTAGCCGCCGCCTCACCATCCCGAAGAAGACACCAAAAACAAACTAAACGAAAAACTGAAAACTGAAACCTTCCCGCCGGCGAGAGGCCGCGGTCCGCCACACCTCCAAAACCCAAAGGGCACCGGAGGTGGAGCGGACCAGCAGCGTCGCCGGCGAGAGGGATGGAACCTAGATGGGTTTTAGAGCCGCCTCAAAACGCTTTGCTGCTCCGTAACAACGAGATGTATATGATGACTACCTCAAGATCTGGCGGTTCTGTCTCTCGTAGATGCTGCGTGCGAGTATTATGTTGAGCGTACGTGTGTATTGTATTTCTGAAAAGAATGTTAAAGTTGCCAGACGTAACCTGTTAAAATAATAGGCCTAGAACTTATGTGTTACCGTGTAACCAAAAAGTCTGAAAAACAGTTTTGTCGAAACATGAGCATGCACAAAGTCTTTCCATGGAAAATCGACCTTGTGTAAAAACGACAAATTTTGGAAAAATAAGTTTTTTTTTCTGAGACATATTTTGTCTTTCTTACATCGACCATAAAAAATATCTTTTTTGCGAAATTGTACAAATGCACATTGTCGAGATGTACATGCGAAAAAATTTATTTGATTTTTTTGACAATTAGTAATATATCTTTTGGATGGAGGTAGCATATGCATCCGGGAGCCAAATTAAATTTCCATGGCCTACGTGGATCTTATTCAATAGGAGAAAAAAAATATTTCAAGAGATCATGATGGGAATGGGTGGACCCGGACCTGGCCTTCGACATGGACCAACCTGTTTTAAGTGAAGTTAGCGGCCTCGCTGGCCCGACAGGTGGTGGTGGTTACACTTAGAACATTCTCTAAAATATATATTATAAAATGAAGAAAATGCAAGACAAATGCAACGATGTTATTTAAAGAGTGTGAATCCATATAAGTGGTACTCGTATACGGAAGTAAGTGTCGCATATCTGTTTAGATTCACATATATCTAGACACATTTTAGTGTGATACATGCGAATCTAAATAAAAAGTCGACACTTATTTCAAACAAGAAAGTATATATTAATGAATAAAGTTGCGCATCAAAAATCATACAAAAGGTGTACCTTATATTTTGGGAGCGTATGGAGCATGATAGTAATATATGAAAAATAAATTTACAGGGGAACCACAAGTCCATTTTCAGCTTTTTTCACATCCGATGTACAACGACAGGTCGCTCTAAGTGATTCCAGTACGTGTAATGAACTAGCTAGCCGGTGGCTGATTCTTATTCTAAACCAGCTGATGGTACACTGCGTGAACGTATAGACTTGTTCGATCAGTTGCAACTCGCGGAAACTACTGATGTAACCATAACAATTAATTAAAACTTTCTTTCCCCCTACTACTCGCCGAAGTTAGCGATACTCAATTAGAACTACTGTATGTTCAGAAAAAGAAATTAGAGCTAGTGTATGTTCAGAAGAAGAAATTAGAGCTAGTCCAAGTCAGAGAGGTGAGTCGACTTTGCTGACCCAGTGGATCTGTCAGTGCCTGGCCCGCTGACCTAATTTTCGTACAAGGCCAGCCCAACAGTGCCAACAGCCTTCTTTTTCTGGGCCGGGCCAGTGACACCAATTATCCACGTTACAGGTACGTGCCGTGATTGCACAGGAGAACTCAAACGTCGCGTGATCTAACTGACTAGGGGTAGTCCGGGTATTTCCAACCGAAGGTAAGATTCGTTACTTGTCTTTCCTAACAGGACGGGATCCCGGGAGTCTGGCCTGTATATAACTCAGCTCTCGTCCGTTCCTCTTCGATTTAGGGATCTGGATCTGGACTTCGGCTTAATCTGCTACGGCGTTGCCTCCTCTTTCGTGCGTTGCTTCTTTCTTCTTTAGGTTGATTTTGTAGTTTAATTGACGACAACTTGGTCTGTTTTTAGTATTTGTCCTGCTTTTCCTCATCGGCTAATTCTGCAAATTTCTCTCTCTTGCTTCTTTTTGGATTGGATCTGTAAACTGTGTTGGTTTCTCAAATACTCTCTTCAATCCATATTATTTGTCATGTTCAATGAACCTGGACAGATTTTAGGCAACATTCTGTCTAAATCCATGACAAGTAATTTAAATCGGAGAGAGTAATTTATTCTCGTCTTTATTTACACATTTGTAGATCTGCTACCATGTGGTTTAAATTTGTCTATGAAGCATGGCCTCATTGCTCTTTCAATGACATCCTTCTTGCTCGAGTCTCTTTTCTGCATCATTATCTCGCCGCACTACCAAATTTCAGATTTCACTTTTGAGAATCGTTTGGTCATATCTAGTGTTAGATCCACCGCCTCCCTCATCCGGGTGTGTCGGCAACGCAAGACTGTGCTACTGTACTTTAGCATTTTAAACTTGGTTGGCGATGCTTCAAGAAGTTTCTGGGTCCGTCAATGGTCATCTCGAACCCTAATTTGGGTTTAGAAGTTTCAACTCAGCTACGATTGGTGATGAACAACAATTCATTGCGAAGAGAGGGCACAAATCTACATGTAGGTTGCAAGGTTAGTAAATCTAGTCTTGTTTGAATAACTTTTTTCACAATCATGCAATTATTGCCATTCAAAAATAAATGCTAGAAAAAGCGATAAATACTTTCTCCGACCTATGTAATCCAAAATTGGATGTATCTATACAGTGAACAGATACACCCAAATTTAGAAAAGGTTGTGACATGTTTCACGGGATGAAGGGAGTATATAAACTTAGTGATACCTTTTGCATAAACACAAAAAAGCTCATATCCATCAAATGCTTTAAGAAATTAAGCCATGATACTCCATCTATCCTATTTTGTGTAGGGTCCATACATTTTAGGTTCAAGTATGGCCATGAGTTTGACCAACAGAATACATTATACTACCTTCATCCCAAAGCTTAAGGCTTATATTATTTTTAGAAAGTCAAATTATGTCTAGTTTGACTAAGTTTTAACTAAAAATCATTAACATGTTTATATATTCGTGTGGTATCTAAAACATATTATATTTGTTGATTGATATATTCTTCTAAATGTTTGGTCAAACTTTATTTGGTTTGACTTTTCAAAAAAATATAAGTATTAAGCTTTGGAATGAAGGTAGTAGATGTTTAATGCGAAAAGTTCTGGTTTTAGACACATATATTAGATGTAGTGGCGTAAACTCATGATTGAAGTTAATTCATGAAATACAAGAGTACCAGGCAAATAAGGATGGAGGTGGTAGTTTATCTCGTTTGCGCTTTTGAGGTGGCACTATAATTAATGTTGAAAAAATGGCGTTGTATCTTAGCCAGCATATTAGGCATTTCATGATGCGTTGGCTCTTAGCACACTATACGTCCTAGTTAGTACCACAAGACTCTTTCTTTGTTTGGTTACATGTCATATCTGTAACATATTATTATCTATGTTAGACCGGTCATAGTGAGTAGCATCTAATAAGTATTAATGTATCATGTATATGATATTACTCCCTCTGTTTCATTTTATAGTGCCTATAGTTTTTTTTTTTGCCACGGAAATTAGCGCAATAATATTTTTTACACGAGACTCCTAGCTGAATGATTTGAGATAAACGTAAAATTTGGGAAATCCATATCTTCCTAACTTATCATAACAAATCCCACAAATCTCTTTTGTTGATTCTTCATATATGTGCAACCAAGTTCAATTAAGGAAAGTAAAACATTGCTGCCTAATTTTAAGAAATCGTTGGGCCATGCATTAGGAATCTCAATTAATTGTTTCCAATTTTGTATGAATTTTTCTCACGCATATTGTGTGAGAGCTGAACGGGGAAGGGTGTAATTGAAAAAAAACAAGCTACAGCCTTATATTCTCAAACAAATGCCAAAAATCTATAGGTACTATAGAAAGGAACAGAAGGAGTAGTGTACTCCATAGTGCATGATATCATATTATAGTATCATCATGGTCTCATTATATTTGTTGATATGTCGAATTTCAATACAAAATTATGTCAAGATCTATTTGACATTATTTTTTCTAATTCTACGCTGGTATGATACCATATCCACCTATAATATCACTATGACCTGTTTGATTGTTAATTATGCTGATACATTAGCTTTTTGCATGATACTACCTAGTTTACCTTTATCGATCAAATGGAACCTCTTGCAGGTTGCATTCTGGCGGTTTCTCTTAAAATCTACTACCACATAGGATAACATGTTAAGAGCCAACCCATAAAAGGATAATACGTTGCATCATATTGGTAGTCATATTTTACGGCGATATAATACCGCAACAGATATATAATGCACAATAAAAAAATGTTTATTTCTTTGTCGATCGCAACTGTTTCTACATAGCGCATCGATCATTTGCATAACCTACGCTTTCCTCGGTATATTGTACTTTGGCAACACTACTGCACTATACACTCTACCAAACACTCATCAACTTATTTCCTTCTTCTCCCGCGGGAACGGCTGTAGACAATGTCAATTAACCGGGTACGAGAGCAATGCTCTTTCAGAATCTTCACGGCATGGTCAACGGCATATATTATCATCTTCTTCACCTGCACCCAACAAGAGGTAATAACGTTAGTAACAGATCACAGGTCGATGCAAATTGTTTGCAGGTAGGCGACTAAGAACAAGGGCAGTGTGTCGACTGCCCAAAATAGAACAACCACTCCCTTCAACCCTTTGTTTGAAAGGCAACAACAAATTCACAAGAACTTAGGTACAGATATTTTTCACTCGAATCTATATCCACATTTATTTTTGAGGATATGATATGCATTTTTAGAAATCCACTAGATATGATGACTCTTCAGTCATCGTTGGCTGCTCCGCTCGTCCAAAACCACAACACCGGCCTGCTCTGTCGGCGTCAAATTTGTTGTCGCCAGCGATGCCGATGACATCGCAGGTGTACTTACCGAAGCCGACGCTGATGCCGTCGCGGTCGTGGTGTCGTTGTCGTTGAAAAAGCTCGGTGTGGACAGGGGTGCGCTCCCCGGCATTGTACATGGCGCTCCTCCATTGGCGACCACCGATGCCTTCATGCCGGCAGCCACACGCCAACCTTTCTGCACCGATGTCTAGTACTTGCGACGCACCACGTCTACCTCTAAAGCTTCTTGCAACCATGATTCCAGCTCCGTCTTCAGCGGCAGCGGCGCCTTGTCTGGCTTGTGGAAGGGCGCCTTCGCGTCCTTCTTGTCGGCCACCTTGCCGGCCACCTTCATCATCGCCTTGGGATCTTTCAGCGCAATGGCTGCGAGGGCCAAGTGCGCAGTAGTGGCGACGAGGTTTGTGTTGGAAAGAGTAGCGATAAGCGGGTTAAAATGAAAATCGTGGCAAAAGAATAAAATAGAGATAAAAGTTGTGAGAAATATGAACCAACCGTGGTGTTGTCACTGACATGATGACCCGCACTCTCAAGCCACCTTCCCACTAAATCCGGCGTGCCCACAGGGAGCCCACTGTCGTGGTCGCCCATTGTAGCAGGGACGGGCTCGGTTAGCCGGACACTCTATTAGACAGCGTGGTTTGAGCAGTTACCAGTTCAACATGCCACAAAAGCCTTTAGCGGACTTTTTCAGAGACATCATTGGAGATGTTCTTAGTTTGCCGATTTGTCCGGCAGATCGAGCACCAAACAGGGCTGAGTTCATAGATACATTGGCTCCTATCGGCTATGGCGGGCAGCCGGTTTGCACACCGACGTGGAATCTTCTGGCCATTTGGCATCTCACGGCTAAGAGCAACTCTAACAGAGCCCGTAAATCCCGCCGGAACCGAACTTTTCCGGCGGATTTACGGGTTCGGGGCGAAACTGGCGCAGATCAGCGCCCGAAAAAATGGACCGGCCCGAATTGGAAGTTCGGGGACACGAATAACTCCCCGGACGGCCCCTATTAAAAGGGATCGCGGAGGGGAGTTCGGTTCGCAAACCCTACTCCGCCGCCGCCAGACCCCCGCTCCGACAAGCAATCCACGCCGGAACAGCCACCAATCACCCACCCACCGCCGCGCGATGGCCTCCCGTGGAGGTGCTGCCAGCCGAGCCGCAGGTTTGGGCGGCGGCGATTCGCCGCCGCGTCCGCCCTTCTTCCGCAGCGAGGCGGAGCGGCGGAAGTGGAACCGCAGCGAGGACGCGCGCAAGCGTAGCGCTCGCCGGTGGACCAACTGGGGCTCACGCCCCCAGGGAAGCTCGCCCGCTACGGCAACCAGGCGGAGAGCTCCTCTTCCGGGCAGTCCAGCCACGCTCCGCGGCTGCCCGTGGCGCTGAGCGTCGAGGAGGACGAACTCATCCCCGCGCGCTCTCCAACCTTCTCGGCCGGGGACTACGTCCACGGTAGCGACGAGGAGGAGGCGGTGATGGCGCAGACGTTCGCCATCAGCGAGGCGGAGGCGAGGGCCCGCTTCCGTCGTGAAGAAGCCGACGGCGTCCGCCAGGTACGGGAGTACGAGGCGGCCCGCCGGGAGGCCCGCGTCCGCAAGGTCAAGCTCGAAATAGTCGAGCTTGACAGGGACGAGGCGTGAAGACATCACGCCGCCGACGATCTCCGTCAGCACCGGCACCGCCGCGCGCGCCATAGCTAGTAGGCCGCATTTTGCTCATTTTAGCTAGGTTAGGTTGCCGGTGTACTAGTATAATGTCAATTCCCCGCAGTATGTATGTATCGATGCGCAATTGACGCATCTATTTCATGTATGAACTATGATCATCGCCTTAAACTTACCCGCGCCGATTCGAATTCCAGTTTTCAGTTTCATTTTACGGATTCTATTCTGCGGCATTGCGAAATTCGATAGAACTTGCGTCTTCGGTGAACTGAACTCGCGCTTTTCAGTTTACGTTTTTTCGGGCTCCACTAGAGATTCTCCAAGGGAGGCACATGGGCTTCAAAGACTTCTTCGATGCTCGCCAACGAGTTGTTTGCTGGCTGCAAAAGAGGTCGCAATCGTCCCGCCTGAGTGATGACGTTACGTCCCGCCTAAGTGATGACGTTAGGAGGTTATAAGCGTTTAAATATTATACCACCTCTGTCTATAAAATATTTCTTGGCGTATCTTTTGTATATGTACACCTTATCTTAAATCGAACTATAGTTATGTAGATTAGAGTAAATTAAGATAAACTGTTTGCGTTGCTAAAACACCACTCACTCAAAGTCTCATGCTATGTGCTGGCAATCAAACTTCATGCATGTTTTTCTCCCACGGTGCGTAAATAGGCTTGTTAGCATCCAAGGTAGATGTAGAATATGGTTTTGAACTTGACCAGTCCATTTTGCATTTAGGGCATCTCCAATCCGGCGACCCAAACGGATGCGCTAGACCATTCGTTTTGGGTTGTTTGGGTGGACACCCAGATAGCGTTTCGCGTCCGCGTGTCCGTTTGGGCCGCACGCTGCGTTCAATGCGGCGACCCAAAAAGCCGTCACGTGGTTCGTCTTCAACGTGTGGCGCTGCGTCATGGCAGGCCTCGACGGGACAGCAATAGCGGGCGGGAGAATGCGCGGGAAAGTTCCGGCGTGCACCAGGGTTCCCACGACGAAAAGGCCATGGCCGGTCGCTCGCGCACCAAGTTTCCCGCAAAGGCCGCCGGCTATAAAAAGACGGCGCCGGCCTCACAAACCTTCACACAGCTTCTCCGCCGTCCTCTCCCCCTTTTCCTTCTCCGACGGCCTCTACACCTCCATCGCCATGCCGCGCACCCTACATGCCACATTGGCCAAGTTCTTCCTCGCCGTCCAGGCCAGGACGGAGTATCATAGTTTGATCATATTTAATATTTGTATAATCTCACTGCAAATATATGTACACGATGTATTTTCTATTAGATTTTCTATTTTTACATGCTATGATACGGTATAATATTATAATACCACTCTCACCTATCACTTCATTAATTATCAACCAGTGTGCCACATCAAATTTTCACGAAAGTAGCGTGCATGATACCACTTTGATATTTTCAAAGTGGCTTGTCTTGGTCTGTCCATTTAATTGGAAAAGGCTGTCGTAATCTGAATGGTGGGTACTCCGCAACTCCAGCCGCATTTCCAAAATGTCTCCAAACGGCGCTAGATTTATTATTCAAGGGACGTATTTTGCTCAAATGTCGTGTTTAGGGGACATCGCTCTCAGCTACGTCACCCAAACGCAGATAGAAGAAATGTGTAGATAATAACGTTGTACTAATATTGCTGCTAATATTTAAAGCGGTGCAACATAAATAAATTATAAATAAAAACTTCGAAAAATATAATCAAATTACATATAAACAATAAAACTACTTCTTTTTTGATGGTCCCGCCTCGTCGCCCTTACGGTGGCGCTTCCTGCTCGCCACCTCCTCCGAAGAGGCGGTGTCCGACACGTCGGAGAAACTTGTGTCCTCGTCGTCTACGGTGCTCGCTAGCTGCGCCTTCGCCTTCGCCTTCGCTTTCGCCTCCGCCTTCGCCAGGACCGCCGCCTCCTCAGCCTCTTCCTCGTCCTCTTCCTCCTCCTCCTCGGCCTCCCATTCCTCGCCGATGTCCAGCGACGAGGAATCATCGCTGCTAGGAGTCGCAGCTTTGTCCCACCAGTGGCGCCATCTCGGCGGCTTATCCTCGCAATCGGTGTCTGATGGCAGCTAAGAGAGGTCGCTCATTGTGAGAGAGGAGAGCTTTTGATGTATGGCGGCCGGTTGTAGATCGAAGAAAGTGCACAGGTAGGGATCTTATTGAGCACGGATGAACGGCAGCGCAGATTCGAAGAGACCGGCGATTGCTCTTCCGCAGAGTTCGCGCCCTATTCCAGCGGTTCGCACGTGGATCGACGCGGTTATCAATGCGATGGCTTTCCTTCCCGGCAACTGCACCGTCCCTAGGTAGGCAGCGGTTGAGCATCCGTTCGTGTGCCGCTGACGCGTCGATCCTGCCACGCCTCGCCTCGCATTTGTCGATCCTGCCACGCCTCGCCTCGCATTTCGTTGTGTCAGGCATGTCCGGTGCATCCCTGTGTAGCGGGGACGGGCTCGGGCCGCTGGACACCGTATTAGACCGCGCCGGACAAAAATGAACATAAATCCAAGTTGTCATTTATGTAAAATCTTGATGAGCTTGTTCTTAAATTTCGTCTGAGTTTGATCTTTACTTCGAGAGAAATATGGTGTACAAGATGATGGTGTTCTTCTCCTTCAGATCTAGACGCACTCTAGGTTGAAGAAGATGGCATTTAGAGAGCATCTAAAAAGAATCTAGCGGGATGGAACTAGAATGGGATGGCTCCCAGGTGTGTACGCTCCCTCTACCAACAAAACATACTTCAAAGTGTGGAAAAATTTTGACAAAAAATTCTACATGTACATCTCCATAATATATGTGTATGCGACAAGTTTCACGAAAAAATAATATTTTTTGTGGCCTATGTAAAAAAAAGAAAACTTATCCTGTGAAAAGCATCGTTTTCAGCACTGAATTTTGTCTTTTTACACACGTCACATGATAAGTTCATTTTTTATGGAACAACTTTGTGAGCGCGTAGCACGTGAAGATGTACATGCGAATTTTTTAATATATGTAAGATGCATTTAAAAATATAAGGAGCATATGCTCCCATGTTCCAAAACACCACTCCCTGACTCTCCAAGAAAGCGGACAGCTATCCCTAAGCAAACCCACATCCATTCCAAATAGGCTAGGCCCACATGGTGGAGATGCTGACACCCTTGTTGTCTGGAGCTGTCCACCCCATTCCTTTAGGAAAAGGAGGCAACAGTCAGCTCGCTTTATGCCGGTAAACGTAGACCTTTTCTCATCTTCTAGGTGCGTCATGGCTAGCATCATCTTCCCTTAGGGCATGCCTAATGCTCTGCCTCACACCTTAGCTAGGTTCGGATGGTCCAAAGTAGATTCAGATGAGGAGGCAGCCTCCTCTTTAGGAAGTAGGATCTTAAGCCTTAAAAGTATGTTTTTTGGAGAGAGAAAGAGATACATAATGTCATATTTGTGAGGTCTCTTCTCTCTTTTTTCTAACTAAAGTTGTAGCTTCCATTGAAGAGATAAAATTAACCATATTACTTCTGACAACTTTTTTACATGGAACAACTTGTTGTGCAAGCCACCATTGCTCATGCCCTTAGTTTCACTCCTACTGACCTGCGGTGGCATCTTGACTGCATCATTTGTGATTCCTCTTGTGGATGGAAGCTCTGCGAGGCCTTCTGGTAGCCTCAAAACGGTAAAGTTCTAGACCTCTCGGAGGGATCCTTGGCGAGGTGTCCCCCTTCTCGCAGAGACCTCCTGCCTCTGGAGAGGGATTGCTTGTCTTATGTTAGTGGGCCACCGTAAGGGCCCAGCAGCAGGTGTGCATGTTGACGACATCATTCTAACCCATCAAGCTGCGGGTCCACGCGGTGGCACGCGTCAAACGCGCTTGCCCGCGTCTGGGCGCCCACGTTGCTTTTATCCCAGCCATGAATCCCAAACTGCCACCTCCGGGGTGAACCGTCGGATCCTCCTTGATCGTGGAACCGTTAAGTCCCATCCGTTGCTTCGGGGACTGAACCACGACACCATAAAGTCGCAGAGTGGCAGAGCAATTCCATCACCGTCCTCTTCATTTCCGTCCAAGTTCTTTGCTCTACTCCGGTTACTCATCAGAACTAGTTGCCTATGGTGCCGAAGCGAGGGGCTGGGAAGGAGCTAGCTTACGATGCCCCTGCAGGTTCTCCCGGCCTAGGCGTGGCCGCCTCCCCGCTATCGATGAAGAGGGGGCGCGGCCGCCCCAAGGGCAGCCAGAACAAGACCAAAACGGCGTTATCCCGCAAGTGTTGGGGCGAACCCGCGGTCGCGGGACGGGATCCCAGGGGGAGCGCCGAAAAGCTCGGGGCTCGCTCCTGCCGGTCTATCGGCTGCTTCGCCAGCCCCGAGTTCACACCACCCGCTGGCTTCGTACTCAAGAAGGAGCCTTCGAGAGGGAAGCTCCACGAGTTCTTCATCATCGTGCTGGAGTTTTTTACTCTTTTTTGATTTACTTTTTTTCTTTAGATGTATGTGGTGCTTGCACCCATGAACATGGATGTATTTCCCGCAATTGCCTATACTATTGTTTGCGCTCTTATGACTATTGTTTTCGCTCTTATGGAGCCTTCTTCAGAGTTTGGTGTCCGAGCATATTTAAAGCTGGCGTTGCCGCTGGTCAAATTCATCCTATGACCGGTTTGCCAAGAAGGTTTGCAACACCCTCCAACATGCGTGCCCGTGACCAATCCGTGGAGCTGGAGACTATGAAGCGCATCTTGCAGGCTGTCCGTTTATTAGAGCATTCCCACTCGTCTCCCCGACGAGGCCCCCGAGCGACGTTTTTTTCCATCCAAACGGCGAAATTCGGCTCAGTCGCGCCCCTGATTCCTCGTTTTCATCCGGATTTGGGTCTTCATCCATCCGGCGAGCCCACGCCATCTCCGATCCCCCGAGGCGCGCTCGGGGACTCCGGACGAAGCAAAAGCGCGCGAAACGTTGAGAAATTTCTCCCGCGCTTTCGCCTCGGCTTCGCCGCAAAGATGGACCCGGCCAGTCAACGGCACATGCATCGTCTTCCGCGCGTAGTAAAGGCTGCCGCGGATCAGCTCGCCGCGGATGCGTCGCATTCCACGCGGCATTAAATCGCGGCTCCGGCCCCGCCTAAATACCACGCTCGCCGTGACGCGTAGCACCACTCTCCCCCTCGACGAGATCCATGGCGTTCAACGAGGCAGACGGCGCGGCCAACAACGGCTTTCCCCGCCGGTCGCTCCCCACGTGGGAGGGGCACCTCCTCCACCAGGCGGGGTAACCCTGCCCACCGGACACGAGGCCTCCCGGCGGCGGGTGGCGGCTAAGTGTGGGCGGCGTGCCAATCCCGCCGCCGCCCCAGGGACACGCCCTCGACGTCGCCATCGAGGAGGTCCGGCTGACCTTGTCGGACCAGGACCGCGCCCAGCCACAGTTCCACCACGACAACTACACGGCGTGGATTTCCTTCTTCCTGCGGCGGTGGGAGAGGGAGCTCGCCTCCTACGACAGCCCACCGCCTCCGCCTCCGCACAACAACGCCGCTGGGCGCCGGCGTTGGTGGAGCGCGCCGGGTCGGTCGCTCGAGGCCGAGGACACATCGAGGGCGGCAACTATCCCGTTCTGACGATGCCCCCGCTGTCGAGGGTATCGGCCAGCCGCCGCCGGGGAAGCAGTTGGCAGCCACGGCGCATGGCTGCTAGCTCGTCGTCGTCCGACTCGACGTCGAGGTCCGCGCCGATCTCCAGGTCGGCACCATCATGGGCGCCGGTGAAAACGGAGCGGCTTTCCCCGCCGAGCACCAGCGCGCGCAGCGGCGGGATCGTCAACCGCGAGACGTCGACGCCACGCGGCCACCTCCGCCTGGTTCGCCCCAAGCGCCAACCAGACACCTCCGACGAGCGGAAGCGCAAGCAGGCGAAGGTGAAGGTGGAGGAGGTCAACGACGCCGAGGACGCCGCAATCCTCGAGGCCGTCATGGCGAGGTCCCTCCAGGACCTCGTCCCCGCCGACAACGCCATGCCCTCGACCGGGCTGCGCACAGTCGAGGGAGCAGTGGGAGAAGGAGGAGGCGGAGCGGCAGGCTCGGCTCCTCGAGCAGGCCGCTCGCTACCGCCGGCCTGCAACTCCTCCATCTGGTGCCCCCATCCCCGTCATCGACCTCGAGGAGTCCAACGACGAGTGGTACAAGTCATCGCCGTCCCCGCCGCACAACGGTGGCCGGTGGGGAGACCCCGGCCAGGGCACCAGCTGCCAGGCGGCGGCGGCGCCGCCGCGCTTCGACGACGACGGCTCCGACGATGATGCCGGCGACGGCGACTACACGGTGTTCTACCGCCATTTCGGCATGTAGAGCGCCATGATTTAATATTTAAAGTTGTATTCCCCGGCCGAATTCGAAATATATTAGAATTCGGCCTCTATGTATGAACTTCACCCTCTATATAGTAAATATCATTAAATTCAGTCTAAATTCAAACGCTTTTAGTCGTATTTCGTCAAGCTTTTGTTTTTCGAAATTAGATCGGCGTCTTCGCCTGAGATCGCGGCTGGGAAACTGGTCCTCCCCACACCAATTTTACATCCGATCCGGACGAAATTTACCCCGGATTTCGGCGTGGGGAGGCCAAACGAGTGGAGATGCTCTTACACAGAACATGAAGCACACATCCAATCATACGTCCACATCCATCGAGAAAATTGCATAAGGGCATCTCCAACGGGCGACGCCAACCGACGTTGAACAACAGTTTGCGACCGCACCATCAAAAAATGCACCTACACCATGTTTCAGCGAGGCGTTGCATAATGATTGGACCATCCACGGAGATGCAAACGCGGCCCAAATATACGGCATGTTTGCATCCCTACGAACGCTCGCGGTCATGCCAAACGTCCTTCTTTTCTTACCTGATCCCGCACGTCAGACAACGAAATCGACCACGCGGATTTACTTCCTCTTCCCCTTCTTTGTTGCTCTAGTGCAGTGCTACCACTCCAACCCAAACCCACTGCAGGACACGTCGTCTGCTCGGGCCTCGCCGCGCCTGAGAACAAGATCTGAGTTAGGTATGTTCTGGGCGCATTTGTCGCGTGTTTGGGGGCCAAACATCTGCCGGTTGCGCTGCTTGGCCTCGCCGCCCACGACTTATTCGGTCAATTGTACCTGTAGTTTTCTTACTCATCTTTTAAACGCTATTGTGGCGACCATTGATCAACGGTTGCTACCTACGCAGATGGACATGTGAAAGATACTGGATAAGTTCCACGCTAAGGTCATGAACTCCTCCGATGAAGAGTCCGATCACACGACATAGACCATGGCTACTATTGCAGCCTCCATTCACGAGGACAATGCCAGCCAGATGTCGGTGCACCGGGGCCCTGTGAAAGGGCTGCCCAAAAAATCTGTCGCGCAACAGAGTGGAAGGGCACCTCCGGCTCCACAAGAACTACTTCGACCGCACCGATCTGGTGTTCCCGGAAGAAATGCTACGACACCCGTACAGGATGTCAAGGGACATGTTCTTGGCCCCATGCAACAGGTGCGCTAGGCTTCACCTCCTACCAAAAGTGTTCCGCAGCTATTCACATGCTATCCTATGGAATGGCTGTTGATATATTCGATGAGTATCTTCGAATTGGTGAGAGAACCTACCTTGAGTCCATGTACCGGTTTTACCGAGCTGTGATTACCGTGTTCAGAGAATATTACTGTAGGGAGCCAACTAGGAGCCAACCAACACTTGAGGACGCGAGCCAACTAGGAGCCAACCAACACTTGAGGATACAAAGCAGTTGTTGTCTATCAACGAGTCTAGAGGGTTCCCAGAAATGATTGGTAATATAATTGCATGCACCGGGAATGGAAGAACTATCCATTTGGATGGCAGAGTCAATATAGCGGCCATGCAGAGGGATGCACTATCATTCTTGAAGCCTTGAAGTAGTGATATGGCATTCATTCTTTGGCATGATCGGTTCCAACAATAACATCAATGTGTTGCATCGATCACCGATTTTCAACAGGCTTATGCAAGGCAAAGCTCCCCAGGTGAGCTACGAGATCAATGAAAATGAGTATAACAAGCCATATTATCTTGTTGATGGCATCTACCTTAACTGGGCCATAACCAAACTCGGAAAAGATAAGGAGGTTTGCTAAGATGCAACAAACTTACAGGAAAGATGTGGCGCGGGGATTTGGTGTGCTTCAAGTTTGGCGGGTTAAGGAAGTTCTTGTCCGTCACCCGGCAAGAACATGGTCGTTGAAGATCATGTATGAGGTGATGACCTGTTGCGTGATCATGCACAACATGATCGTTGAGAATGAGCGTACTGATGATCACAATGAGCACCAATAAGATTTCCAAGGTGAGTTGGTTACGCTAACTCGTCAGGCATCACCCTGGCAGCATTATCTGCATATGAATGTTGAAATCACTGACGAGAACATGTCCAAACGTCTATAGACGAATTTGATTGAGCATCAGTGGCATTGGCTAGCCATGAAGATAATGCATAGAGATCAATATCATCTTATTTTCAATCAGTGGCATTGGCTAGCCAGCATAGAGATCAATATCATCTTATTTTCATGTACACTTTTAAGAATTTAGATTTATAACTAAGACTACTTTAAACATGTTTATTTTATTGTTAAAACATCCAAATTCATGCGGACGCACAAACAGATACATACGACAATTTTGCATGTCCGAAATACGTTGTCCCCTTAGAGATGCCCTAAAAACACTGCAATTCGAGCTAGGACTTTAAAAAGGCGCCACTATTCTAAACTTTCTCCGAAAACCACAACCCGTCCCTCTAATTGTCAGAGATATCACTGATCCAACAATTTGGGCTGTTTAACGTTATTTCTGATTTCTGACAGGGATGGTCCCCTGTGAGGCTGACGTGGCAAGGGTGTGATGGTTGGAGGAGACGTACAGTAGACTGGTTCAATATTCTGGACTTCTCTGTAAAACGCCATGGAACCCACACGCCAAAACCCTATCTTCTTCCTCCCAATCCCCTCCTTGGTGTCCGCCCTCGCCTGGATGGGCTCGCTGACCATGGCAGGTGCGGAGCAGCCGCGGCTAGCTCGCCCTTGCAGGTGTGGGGGCGCCGGTGTGAGCTTTGGCACACACACAACCAGCTTGGCGGTGAGGCACCTCAATGCCAGGGCAGGAGCGGCAGCAGTGGGCAAGCTCCGGACAGGGCAGCGCAGGCTCTCACCGGAGCAAGGGGATTGAGTCCACGCTGAATAACTAAAGAAAAAGAAAAGAAAAGAAAAGAAAAGGAGTAGAAAAAAATTGACACACACACCCAGCACCTCAATGCCAGGGCGGGAGGGGCAGCGGGCAAGCTCCGGAAAGGGCAGCGCGGGCTCTCACCAGAGCAAGGGGATTGAGTCCACATTGAATAACTAAAGAAAAAAAAGGGGTAGAAAAAACAGATTGGTACCCATGGGGTGGGCTCTACTTGGCAGAGAGAAATGAGAGAGGATAGATCTGACAAGTGGGTGCGTTGGCAATTTACAAAAAAGCTAAGAATATAAAACCAGTTTATCGTGTCTATTTGCTTACTACCAAGGTGTGCAATCCTATGTTTTTTATTGTGTTCCCACTTGATCCAATGGCTATTTTTCAAAAGGTGGTGTGGTTAATGAGGACTTAATATTCAGAGTCAGTTCCAATGCTATCTTTCTAATTGTGTTCCCACTTGATCCAATGGCTATTTTTCAAAAGGTGATGTGGTTAATGAGGACTCAAGATTCAGAGTCAGTTCCAATGAAGGGGGGAAGGGGTTCCAAGGGAAAAAAAACTACAAAATCCATTTGCTCGCTCTCATTACAACCTAACTACATGTCCCGTCAGTGAATTGTGAGGGAACAAAAAGTGTATGTATTAAGAAAGAGAAAAGTTACAACACAATCTCATTCTGAAATGCATACCTGGAGACAGTCCGATCTGATCATCCTATGGCTACTGCAGTTCTTCCTCCCGCCCTCGGCCCTACCCCTCTCCAAGATGCAAACACAAATTCGGCTGCCGTGCTTAGTGCGCAAAGTCATGTCAGCAGTGGGAATGACCAAGGTGGCACGATGTCTGAACAACGACAATCGCTTCGCTAAGATGCAACTGAATTGTTCACAGTAGTTGCAGCAGAGGGACTAGCACGGGTCCGGGGAGCTGGCACCTCAAGGGTCTGGACAATGTGCGCATGGCTGTGACGACACGTAGAGCCAGTACCAGTGTCGGAAGTGGCACATCAAATGTATTAATCAGTAGCGTGGGGTCACATGAGCGACGGCATGTCAAGACAACAAACACATGAGGAAAAGTTGATGCGAGGATGGATATCAAGGAGATGGTGGCCAGTGAGGATGGAAAGAACATTGTGCAAAAGGAGGTTGCTTTAAGATGTAACGTGGCTGAGTTTTTGTAATTATATGCTTACTTGAAAGGAAGTAACACACCTTCTGTAACGATCCAAAGTTGGGTACCTACCATGTTGTAGCTAGTCTTGGAAAAGGAAGAGAATAGAGCATGCTGGAGCTCATATGCATTGTAATATCTTCTTTACCAAGCTAGTACTACAACGGTCAATGTCACAGGAAATGCATATCTCATGCAGGATGATTAAAACATGGTTCATCGAAAAGCTCTTTCATATGTTTATAAATCAAAAGGTCTCACTTACCTCTAGTTTATCTTCTTTTGCTCTGTGGTTCTTAGGAAGCTTGCGAAATTCCTGAGTTAACTTGAGACACTCCTTGACATTCTCCGGTGATACAAAATCTATAGCAATCTTCGTGCAAGACTGCAACGATGACGATGAAAAGTAGTCAGTTACATAACATGTCGAAGTCAGACTTGAATACTATTCTCCCAGCTCTCCCCTATCTAGTACAGGTAAGGAATTGTGACACTGCAATAGTAAAATGAGACAATTTACCTTGAGATTCCGTACTTGATGAGGGCAACCAGCAGGTATAAAAACCGCCTCTCCAAGTTTTTGTACAAATGTCCAAGGCTCGATTCCTTAAAGGGCATAACAAAAGTTCAAATAAATACAAATCAGTCACTGCAACCATTGTTGTACAGAACTGGCAAAATATTACAAAAGCAGATAAACAGAACTCACCATGCTCCTCTTTAAGTTTCCTTTTATGCTCCTCGGTTAGATAGAATGTTTCATCATGTACAGGGTTAAATATCTGCATTTGAACATAAGATGACAGGGGTTAACCATGATGGCAGCAAGTACAAGGTTGTGCATATTACACCATTACCAACCTTCTCAACTGGAGAACAATATATATGGCGAAATTCCTTTGAATGTTTACAGAGGTACATTTTCAGTTTTTCAGCATCCTCCCTCCTGAAAATATCCCATAATGCACCTCCCTCTTCATCATCGATGTAGTTAAGAGAGGATGCATGATTTTCACCCACACAGCTTTTATGACATTTATCATTTCTATTAATTGCAAAATTCCCACAGCAATCCTTTTCATCCTGTGCTTCATGTCTTGCCTTCAAGTTTTGTATTGCATCTTGTTGTTCTTCAGAAGGGACAACTTTTGCAGTATGCATCAAAACGTTAACCTAACAATAACCAAAATAATATTACTTATAGAGAATAAAGTTCCGGCAAGATGGAAATACTTTGTAGAACTAGCACCCATCAGGGCTTTACTGTTGGTCCGATGAAATCCAATGCTCCACATTACAAGGAAAACATACAGGAGATATAGGAATATTGCTTCCAAGGTGAAGACTTCAACAGAAGAAAACAGATAAGGACTCTTGACAAACTAATTGAAAAAATGTCTTGACAAACCAAGCACCAAAAGATAAGGTAATCATATTGATGTGAGTGCTTCACAATTGCTAAAGAAGTCGATTGTTTACTTACTGCATCAGATATATCACAATGAAGCTTCGTAACAGAATCTCCTCTGCCCAGTTCCTGGGTACAGCCATAAGCTATGTATGACTTTGGGCCCATATCAATCTTTAGAATGTCATCAGGAAGTAATGCGGAAACACTTAGAGAACCAGATTTCAAGTTTGTGTATGGTTGAAAGGGTAGAGAATCGATGTATTTCGCTCCATGTGAAGGCAAAAGCTCCTCAAAATGATTTGAAGTAGGCCAGTCCTTCAATTTAAGCATTTCGGGCCAGTGGTTTTCATACATCCGACCTTCATAATATCCATTGAAGAAATCCTGTGTGCATATCTCAACCTGGATAATGTAAACACAAGGTGTGAATTTTCTTTCTAGGTAATGAGAAACAAGATACATAATAACTCTGCCGATCAAGTCCGCATGAAATAAATTAATTGTCTGAATTTATGTTCTCTTGGAACATCAGAAACATCAGACGTACCATTAAATTACATATTTCAGACAACTAAAATAAGAGTTATTCTTGCAATTGGCAAAGACAGTATACACTTTCCAGCAAATGAACGCATGATACTAAACAAGTTTTTCGGTGTCATGGTGAATGAATTGACAGACAGACACCAGGACCTTATTCAGTTAATGAAGAATACCTATTTTTACCATAGGAGTTCTCTATGCTATTGGACATCCAGGCATTATTTTATGTTAAGGAGTCCTCCATGTTAGCTGACACCAGGACCTTTTATTCTAGGTTCATGATTCTAATTGTATTAAAACCGAGTTGGAAAACATAGAATGCTTATAATGTGTAGAGACTTGTTAAGTAGGCAACACGATGAGCTACCAGATACCCTTGGGAGAAAAAGATTTTGTTTCAAAAACCACGAAGTGTTTTTACATATGTAATTAACTGCACCATAATTGCTTCTATTGGTTCACAAGAAAAAAAAAACACTCTAAAGCATTCAAGTCTAGATATGGAAAGTATTTCACTAACCTCACAGCAAGACAAACAGTCAATAGCCTTCACATTTCTCATATCAGAGCTGGTACTAGAACCATGTACTGCAGACCACATATGTGGTGGCTCCCAGCTCAAATCTGGCATTTTCTGTAGTACCCCTTGTACAATAACAGGCTCTCCTTTCACCCAGTGGCTCTGGAAGTGCTTTAGATCATCCGCTTCGCCATTGTCAGATTTTGGACAGTATATGCAGTTATCTGTTGAATTCTCTCTGGTGGCAGCATATCTTGAATTTTCATTTTTAGTACACTTGGGACATTCTCTGCTTACAACATTAGAAGGTTCTAACTTCTTATTCAACCACGAAGCATTTAAATTGAGCTTATTTAACCAATCTTTTGGAAAGATCTGCCTCAACTTAAGAACATGCTCACCGCAACCACCCAGTTCAGTTGGAGGGCAACGAATAATCCCACGAGAAGCAGCCCACTTTTTACTCTTAGGCTGGCAACTGGACAAGTCTGTTCCTTCGCAGTTTATTAACTCGGGCAATGGATCACCACCATGCATATAGTCGAATCCTCTATTAGGATAAGACACCAGCTCTTCCCGACAAGTGCCGCCCTGTAGATCCTCTTCGCGAAGCTCCTTACAGCATGAAATGCATAGTTCGTATGAGCAGTTTGGACAGCTTCTATGCAGATCAAAGATTGAAGTTCTGCAATTGTCACTGGTTCGAATAGAAAAGAATCATAACTGTAAAGTTTGAATTAACAACAAAAAGAACAGAAAAAATACAACAATTCTGAATGAACGGAGCAACTCAGTACCAGAACACCCTCTCATCATTCCGGCAGTCAGCTTGTTCTACATTCATCTGAGACAATTTCAGCCCTGCTTGCGAGAAAACAGGGTAAGTACTTAGAATTAGTTGCAAGTCACAACAACTGTCTTTGTTGCCCACATGCTCTGAAGACTCAAGTTTACCTAGAATCTTAGCCTCTGTCTCTATCTCAGCCATCTGATCCTTGTTCAGCTCCTTCAAACAAGGCATCAGGTAGTGCAATAGATATCTAGCATATTTTACTTTACTTTCAGCACCACCCTCCTCTTGAGCTGCCACACCCAATGTATCTACATTATCCGATTTGACAGATGGGCTATTAATCCCATTAGAGCTTATTAGAGAGGAGTGATCATTTGCTTCGGTCGGAGCCACCCCGTTACAAACACTGGTGGACTCTACACCAGCAGGATCGGCCTTCTTTTTCTTTGCAGCCGATCTACCAATCTTACATTTACTCAAAGGTGGGCTCTGCAAAGGGGAAAAATACATGGAAATATTTTAGACTTCCCTATGTGCCAAAAGAACTACAATGGGTGTGCTTTCACAAATCTGCCAGCATGTCAAACTCTCAAGACAACCGATGGCTAGATTTCTTCCAATTTATACTAGACTAGAAGTGGCCGTATTTTCAGAAAGAGAGAACAATTCTTTGAAAACAAGACATCCTCTGGATGAAGCTCAGTAATCTAAAGTCTCGGCATCATGCTGAAGTGCTGCTGCTCACTGTGTTTGCACAGGCAGAAAACAAGCCAGAGAAGGATCATCACCTTGGGCTCACTCTGCTTGACCTTGGCAGTTGGGGCTTCACATATAAAGCCGGGCCTTATGGCCTTATGTTTTTGCTTGACCTTGGCAATGCAGCGTATACAGCTGCAGATTCCGCGGCAGCACGGGCACTCGGCTCGAACCTCGGCCTCCGATAGCTCTCGGTACCTGGAAATTGACAATCCTTGGTGATGACTTGGTATGCTAATGAGCGGGCATGATAGGCGGGGCGAGAGAGAGAGAAGGGGGCAGCAGTACAGCTTGTTGAGGCAGAAGGTGCAGTAGATCTTCTGGCGGCACCGCCCGCACTTGACCACCGTCCTCTTGGCCTTATGGCATAGGTGGCACGACCGCCCCGCCTTCTTCGGGGCGGCGCCGCCGCTGCTCGCCGCCCCCTCCTTCTCCGCGGCCACCGCTTCCGTTTCCGCCGGCAGCACGACGACGGCGCCGGGTCGCGGCGCGTCGGCCTGTTTAGCCGCGCTGCTGCGCGGCCTCTTGGGCACGGGGTCCCACGAGGCGAGCGGGCGTGGCGGGGACGACGCGGAATCGGGCGAGGGCGAGGGCGTGGCGGCGCGGGGGCGCTTGCAGGGCGGCGCGGGGTGCGGCGGCCTCTTCCTCTTCCTGCCGCTCCTCTTCTCCTGGTGGACGCCCCAGTCCTCGTCCGCCCCGGGCCTGTGCAGGGCCCCCGCGTCCCGCCCCTCCTCCTCGTCGTCCTCCGCCTCGAAGCCGTACGGCCAGCGCAGGGCCGGGTCGATCCGGTGGACGCCCATCGCCCCCATAGCGCCCGCCGCCGACGCCGCCGACGGGCAGAGCGCAGCGCGGCGCGGCGCGAGGGAGGGGAGCCGCGAATCGGGAGCGCGGTCAGGGCGAATCCAGATTCGGGGGCTCTCGATTCACGATATACTGGTTTCCAAAAACGCAATCTCTCGGATTGATTGTCTAGACTAGCGACCTGTTTCCATATCTCAATCTGGCGGCAGGGCGGCCGCAGATCAGGTGGACCGAAGGGCGAGGAAGAGGGGAGAGGGAAATACTAGCAGAGGAGGCACGTGGGAGGCGCGCACGGGCACGATGCGATCACGAGGCGCGTCCTGCTTCGTTTGATTCGGTCACCGTCTCCGGTTGGTCGCTGCCGCTGGGGTCGCTGAATTTCATTTACTACCCCTGTCCTGTGCCTGCATCCTGCAGTAAAACTTAAGTAATGGAAGCTTCGTGCGTGTCAAGTCAAATCGGGCACCTGGTGAAAAACGACAAATCTGAACTTTTGGCCAAAGTTTCATCACAAAATATCTCTATCATGAAGCTCTCCAAAACTGACCATCTCCAGCAGGTCAACCCAAATCAGCGACTCAAACGGTCCATTTCTGCCGGTTTGGGTCTGCTCGCGAACAGAATGCGTCTCGCGGTCCGGTCAGCCCGGACACCGCGTGTAGCGGCGCGTACCGCGAACCATTCGGTCTGGTGTTGGCCAAATCATTTTGCATTTCATCTCACATTTGTCAAATGTTGCATACATATTGGCAGATTTGCTTGAAGCAAATTAATAGAACTTAAGTAAAAAAAACATAGTAAAAGACTACATCGTCTTCATCTTGGCGTCTCCTAGTCGTCCTCGTCGGAGCGGTAGTGGCGGCGGCATATGATCCTATCGAAAACCTTGACGCCGAAGTCGTCGTGGCCATTGTACTTGAAGACGACAAAGTGCTCATCCTCAATGTCGTGCGAGCGGGTGAAGCGCCTCCGGCCGTTATGGAGGAACATTTGCCCTTCGCCTTCGAAATTCACCTCTGCTGGCCACAGGCGGTCGCACCGCCGGACACGTGCATGAGTACATGGTGGGGATCTTTCCCTTCAACAATCGAGGCGAACCTCTGGGGCAGGCGCAGCCTGTCCCAGCTCATGCCTTGGTGGATGGTCACGCCAAACTAGAAGCCGGAGAGGTCGATGGCGACGCGCTCGGGTGACGATGGTGGCGATGGCGACGACAACACTGGTGGCTGACTCTGGCCTCTCCCGCTGCTCCTTCCTCATCGGCCTCGGCTACGGCCTCGGCCACGCACACGACCATGGCCTGGAGGCCGTCTTAGGCACCCTCCCCTCAAGCCTATGTCGTCGGGCATTCCTGTGTTGATGCCTACGCTGCTGGTGGTGGGAAATGGAAGATGAGAGATTGTGGAAGAAAATGGCCTCCATAGGCCTACGATCGTATAGAAAAAAATTGAATTCGTCAAATTTAAAACATAAACATAAGTTTTTTGAGGTTTAAGATTTCTGGCAGAAATTTCAAAAAAGAAAAAAAATAGCATTGACGCACCAAAGTTTCCCGCCCACGAAATTTGAAATTTAGAGGCCGGCCACTTACCCCCTCCTACTCCCTACTCCCTCCTCATCCACACATTCTATTCTCCTCCTCGTCTCCTCTCCTCTCCTCTCCTCTCCTCTCCTCCCCTCCTCCTCTCATTTCCTTCCTTCTACTGTTGGAGATATGCCCAAGAGGCAATAATAAAATGGTTATTATAATATATCTTTGTGTTTATGATAATGTTTGCATACCATGCTAAAATTGTATTAACCGAAACATTGATACATGTGTGTTATGTAAACAACAAGGAGTCCCTAGTAAGCTTCTTGTATAACTAGCTTGTTGATTAATAGATGATCATGGTTTCGTGATCATGAACATTGGATGTTATTAATAACAAGGTTATGTCATTATATGAATGATGTAATGGACACACCCAATTAAGCTTAGCATATGATCACATCATTAAGTTCTATTTGCTATAAGCTTTCGATACATAGTTACCTAGTCCTTTCGACCATGAGATCATGTAAATCACTTATGCCAGAAGGGTACTTTGATTACATCAAACACCATTGCGTAAATGGGTGGTTATAAAGATGGGATTAGGTATTCAGAAAGTATGAGTTGAGTCATATGGATCAACAGTGAGATTTGTCCATCCCGATGACGGATAGATATACTCTGGGCCTCTCGGTGGAATATCGTCTGATTAGCATGCAAGCATATGAATGGTTCATAAGAGACCACATACCACGGTACGAGTAAAGAGTACTTGTCAGGAGACGAGGTTGAACGAGGTATAGAGATACCGATGATCAAACCTCGGACAAGTAAAATATCGCGTGACAAAGGGAATCGGTATAGCATGTAAATGGTTCAGTCGATCACTAAAGTCATCGTTGAATATGTGGGAGCCATTATGGATCTTCAGATCCCGCTACTGGTTATTGGTCGGAGAGAAGTCTCAACCATGTCTGCATAGTTCGCGAACCGTAGGGTGACACACTTAAGGTTTGATGTCGTTTAAGTAGATATGGAATATGGAATGGAGTTCGAAGTTTTGTTCGGAGTCTCGGATGGGATCCAGGACATCATGAGGAGTTCCGAAATGGTCCGGAGAATAAGATTCATATATAGGAAGTCATTTTATAAGTTTGAAAATGATCCGGTGCATTTATGGAATGTTCTAGAAGGTTCTAGAAAAGTCCGGAAGAAATCACTATGGAAGGTGGAGTCCCGGAGGGACTCCACTAGCATGGCCGGCCAGCCCTAAGGGGGAGGAGTCCCAGGTGGACTCCACCCATGATGGCCGGCCACCCCCCTCAAGGAAGGGGTGGGACTCCCACCTTGAGTAGGAGTCCCACGTTGGGTAGGTTTCCCACCTTATGCCAAGTTTGTGTGTTAGGGTCTTACTCGAAGACTTGGACTACAACTCTTGGGGGTTCCACCTATATAATGAGGAGCAAGGGGAGGGGGTCGGCCACTCAAGCCTCCAACCTTGGCCGCCCCCTTAGTGGTCGGCGCCCAAGCCTCCCTCTCCCCAAACCCTAGCGCCCCTCCTACACATACTACTCCCGCAGCGCATAGGCGAAGCCCTGCCGGAGTTCTCCACCACCACCGCCACCACGCCGTCGTGCTGCCGGGATTCCGAGGAGGATCTACTACTTCCGCTGCCCGCTGGAACGGGGAGGAGGACGTCGTCTTCATCAACACCGTACGTGTGACCGAGTACGGAGGTGCTGCCCGATTGTGGCACCGTCAAGATCTTCTACGTGCTTTTGAAAGCGGCAAGTGATCATCTTCTGCAACAAACGAGATCTAATCTCGTAGGCTTTGGAAATCTTCAAGGGTTAGTCTCGTGATCCCCTCGTTGCTACCGTCTTCTAGATTAGATCTTGGCTTGTGCTTTCGTTCTTGCGGTAGGAAATTTTTTGTTTTCTATGCTACGAATCCCTTCAGTGGTATCAGAGCCGTGTCTATGCATAGATTGGTTGCACGAGTAGAACACAATTGTTTTGTGGGCGTTGATGCTTTGTTGTCTTTAGTTCGTGTACTTTGCATCTTGCGGCATGGTGGGATGAAGCGGCCCGGGCTAACTTTACATGACTGCGTTCATGAGACTTGCTCCACGCTCGACATGCAACTAGTACTGCATAAGTGGCTTTGCGGGTGTCTGTCTCTCTCACCATAGTGAAGATTCAATTTACTCTTTCTATTGACAACACTAGTATCACCGTTGTGGTTCATGTTCGTAGGTAGATTGGATCTTACTCGAAAACCCTAAACCACGTAAAATATGCAAACCATATTAGAGGCGTCTAACTTGTTTTTGCAGGGTTTGGTGATGTGATATGGCCATAATGTGATGATGAATATGTATGAGATGATCATTATTGTATTGTGGCAACCGGCAGGAGCCTTATGGTTGTCTTTATATTTCATGTTGTAGTATTGTTTCAAAGTAGTTGTAATAGTTGCTACACACGGTGAACAACCATGAAGACGGCGCCATGGACCTTGACGCTACGCCGACGATGATGGAGATCATGCCTGTTGATGATGGAGATCATGTCCGTGCTTTGGAGATGAAGATCAAAGGCGCAAAGACTAAAGGGCCATATCATATCACATTATGAATTGCATGTGATGTTAATCCTTTATGCATCTTATTTTGCTTAGATCGCGACGGTAGCATTATAAGATGATCCCTCACATTAATATCAAGATAATAAAGTGTTCTTCCCTCGTATGCACCGTTGCTACAGTTCGTCGTTTCGAAGCATCTCGTGATGATCGGATGTGATAGACTGTATGTTCACATACAACGGGTGTAAGCCATGTTGCACACGCGGAATACTTGGGTTTGCTTGACGAGCCTAGCATGTACAGACATGGCCTCGGGACAACGGAAACCGAAAGGTTGAACACGAGTCATATGGATGATATGATCAACATGTTGATGTTCACCATTGAAGCTACATCATCTCACGTGATTATCGATTTTGGTGCAGTGGATTTGGATCGTGTACCACTTAACAACTATGAGGGATGTTGTATTAAGTGGGAGTTCATTAGTAATTAGATTAAAACATGAACTAATTATCATGAACATAGTCTGAGTGGTATTTTGAATTTATTTTGTAGTATTGGCATCCGTTTTCTACCATGCGCTAGTCTTGTAATTGAGATAGAAATACTGTTAAATCTGACAAGAAACTTTACGGACTGGTGCCGTATTGTTAAAGAATCAATAAATGATTAAGTCCTATTGCAAACTTTTAGTAAACCTCACATTATTGATTCAAAGAGCAATGATTTCAATTAGTACCTAAAATCATCTTGTCTCCGTGAAGTTCAAATCGGTTTGAAAGTAAGGAGCTAGAAATTTTGTTTTCAGAAATAAGCAAGGTATGAGATATATGTGATATCTAAGACCTTATTTCAAGATGATAGAATATAATCTAGTGAGACTACATAAACTCATAAGTTTTATGGGAATGTATGAAGGTTGAAGACGTCAGGCGTCCCAATCCTCCAACTAAGTTGGGCACTAAAGATATTCGCATATCCATGAAGTGATCATCCTTAGTATGCACCGTTGCTAAAGACTCGTCGTTTCGAAGCATCACGTGATGATCGGGTGTTATAGATTCTACGTGTGCATACAACGGGTGCAAGCCATATTTGCACATGCGAATACTGTGGTTAAACTTTATGAGCCTAGCATGTACAGACATGGTCTCAGAAAGTCGTCATGATTCGATGGATAAAATTATGAGTGAAATTGTTCACCATATTACAAAGTTACTAATAGTGAAATCTGGAACACTTGTCATATGATGATCAACTTCAAAGTAAGAACCTCAAGATTATTGGTATTTGACCAACAAACCTAGAAGTTATTGATGTTGAAGTGTTTTTCTGAATAATGAGGAAAGCTAAAAGAGAATCTACAAAAGATTATTGGCAGAAAGAAAGAAAAGACTAGAAAAGTCTAGCTCAGGTGTATATAAATGATATACATGTTATGAATGTATTCCTAGTTTGATCACATAATGAAATTCTTGGGTATTTGTACCAGATTGGTTGGTATGAGATGTCATACAATACAACACAATACAAGAATATGATGGCCTAAGTGACTGATAAGGAATATGGTAATAATGCACGTCTGGAACATAATAAAGTGTTATTATGTTTGTCGTTGGCATTCTACCTAGCCCTTAGAATTTATAATACATAACTTAATAATTGTTATTTTGCTCTGGTCAAATGAAAACAATGAGTTGTTCAAATTATGACATTACTCCATGTACAATGGATAAGTAATTATAAATATTAATGGTGAAACACACATACATAACACTGACGCTAAAATGCCATAAGGCAAATGATTTGAATTCCACTTAATTGTGGAACCGCCATTTAGGTCATGTTAGAAAGGAACGCATGAAGGAACTCCATGCAAATGGATTTTTGGAGTCATTTGATTTTTGAATCGTTTAGCGCTTGCAAAATCTTTTCTAAAAGGAATGACTGAAATACCGTTCATAGGCCAAGAGTTGAACGGGCAACTAACTTAGTGGAAACATACATAATGATGTATGTGGTTCACTGGGCATAGTTGTGTGCGGGAGATTCTTCTACTTCATAAAAACTTCCAACAATGAATTGAGTATATAAATGTGGATATATTCGATAAGGAAGAAGTTTGAAACATTTGAATAGATTGAAATAAAATTCAGCATGAAGTGGAAATCATCGTAATAGAAAAATCAAATATCTATGATGAGATCATGGTGGAAATATTTGAATTACGAGTTTTTAGCGAGCATCTAAGAGAGTTATGAAATTGGTCTACAACTCACATTTCTTGGAGTATCATAGTAATGATGGAGTATCCGAGAGATGTATCCAAACCTTGTTGGATCAATGATGAGATAAAATATTGATGCCATTATATTTTTATGGATTATGCTTTAGTAACTACCGCTTTTACACTGAATAGAGCATCATCATAATCCGTTGAAATGACACCATACGAGTTATGGCATGGGTGTAAACCCTAATAGTCCTTTCTTTAAATTTTGGTCTAAGAGTTTACAACCAAAATCGGATGAATGTCTTTGTTGGTTATCCCAAAAGTATTGATTGGGAATTCTTTCCACTATGGATACAAAGATAAAAGTGTTTGTCGATGTTTCTTATTTATTTCCAATAGATTGTTTCTAGCGAAGTATTTGAGTGGGAGGACAATAGAATTTGATAAGGTTTATGAACCTGAGCATAATGATCAGAGTAGCGCAGCATCGGAATTGGTTCCGGAAGCGGCCACGACGATTGATGTCTATGCACGCTTCTATTCCTGTATACAGTGTTGGGCCTCCAAGAGCAGAGGTTTGTAGAACAGCAGCAAGTTTCCCTTAAGTGAATCACCCAAGGTTTATTGAACTCAGGGAGGTAGAGGTCAAAGATATCCCTCTCAAGCAACCCTGTAATCACGATACAAGAAGTCTCTTGTGTCCCCAACACACCTAATACACTTGTCAGATGTATAGGCGCACTAGTTCGGCGAAGAGATAGTGAAATACAAGTAATATGGATGGATATGAGTGGTAATAGTAATCTGAATAAAATATGGCAGCAAGTAAACATGCAATAGAACAGTAAACAAACGGAGTTTCGATATTCGGAAACAAGGCCTAGGGATCATACTTTCACTAGTGGACACTCTCAACATTGATCACATAACTGAAACTGCTCTACACTCTCTTGTTGGATAACAAACACCATTCATTGTGTAGGGCTACAAGAGCACCCTCAAGCCGGAGTTAACAAGCTCCACAACATCCGGAGTTCATATTTAAGTAACCTTTAGAGTGCAAGATAGACCATTGCAATTTAGACCGAGTACTAACATAGCATGCACACTGTCAACATCAGGCTATGAAAGGGGAAATAGATCACATCAATACTATCATAATAATACTTAACTTCATAATCTACAAGAGATCACAATCATAGCTTATACCAAGTACTACATGATGCACACACTGTCAATGTTACATCATGGAGGAGGAATAGACTACTTTAATAACATCACTAGAGTAGCACATAGATGATATTCAACTAGATCACAAAGAGAGAGATGAACCACATAGCTACGGTAGAGCCCTCAGCCTCGGGGGAGAACTACTCCCTCCTCATCATAGGAGACAGCAGCGTCGATGAAGATGGCGGTGGTGTCGATGGAGATGCCTTCCGGGGGCACTTCCCCATCCCGGCGGCGTGCCGGAACAGAGACTTCTGTCCCCCGAATCTTGGCTTCGCGATGGCGGCGGCTCTGGAACTTTTCTCGTATCGTGGCTTATTCGTCTAGGGTTTTCGCGACGGAGTCCTTAAGTAGGCGGAAAGGCAGCCTCGGAGGGGCCCTGGTGGGGCCACACCATAGGGGGGCGCGCCCACCCCCTTGGCCGCGCCGCCCTAGCGTGTGGGCCCCCTGGCTCCCCTCTGGCCCTCCTTCGGTGCTCTGGAAGCTTCCGGGAAAAGTAAGGTTCTGGGCGTTGATTTCGTCCAATTCTGAGAATATTTCCTTTGTAGGATTTCTGAAACCAAAAACAGCAGAAAACAGGAACTGGCACTTCGGCATCTTGTTAATAGGTTAGTTCCGAAAAATGCATCAAAACGATTGATACGTCTCCAACGTATCGATAATTTCTTATGTTCCATGCTACTTTTATGATGATACTCGCATGTTTTATACATACTTTATGTCATATTTATGCATTTTCCGGCACTAACCTATTAACGAGATGCCGAAGAGCCAGTTGCTGTTTTCTGCTGTTTTTGGTTTCAGAAATCCTAGTAAGGAAATATTCTCGGAATTGGACGAAATCAACGCCCAGGATCTTATTTTTCCACGAAGCTTCCAGAAGTCCGAAAGGGAAACGAAGTGGGGCGACGAGGCGACGCCACACTAGGGCGGCGCGGCCCAGGCCCTGGCCGTGCCGGCCTGGTGTGTGGGGCCCTCGCGTCGCCCCCTGACCTACCCTTTCGCCTACTTAAAGCCTTTGTCGCGAATATCCCAGTACCGAGAGCCACGATACGGAAAATCTTCCAGAGACGCTGTTGCGCGTGGTTGACGTATGTCTTTCCGTTCAACACGCGTCCGTTGGGAACCCCAAGAGGAAGGTGTGATGCGTACATCAATGAGTTTCCCTCAGTAAGAAACCAAGGTTTATCGAACCAGTAGGAGCCAAGAAGCACGTTGAAGGTTGATGGCGGCGAAGGGTAGTGCGGCGCAACACCAGGGATTCCGGCGCCAACGTGGAACCTGCACAACACAACCAAATTACTTTGCCCCAACGTGACAGTGAGGTTGTCAATCTCACCGGCTTGCTGTAAAAAAGGATTAGATGTATAGTGTGGATGATGATGTTTGCAGAAAACAGTAGAACAAGTATTGCAGTAGATTGTATTCGATGTAAAAGAATGGACCGGGGTCCACAGTTCACTAGTGGTGTCTCTCCCATAAGATAAATATCATGTTGGGTGAACAAATTACAGTTGGGCAATTGACAAATAAAGAGGGCATGACCATGCACATACATGTTATGATGAGTATTGTGAGATTCAATTGGGCATTACGACAAAGTACATAGACCGCTATTGATGTCTACGGGAGCTTCTATTCTTGTAGACAGTGTTGGGCCTCCAAGAGCAGAGGTTTGTAGAACAGCAGCAAGTTTCCCTTAAGTGGATCACCCAAGGTTTATCGATCTCAGGGAGGAAGAGGTCAAAGATATCCCTCTCAAGCAACCCTGCAACCACAAAGCAAGAAGTCTCTTGTGTCCCCAACACACCTAATACAATAGGTGCACTAGTTCGGCGAAGAGATAGTGAGGTACAAGTAATATGGATGAGTATGAGTGATAATAGCAATCTGAGTAAAATATGGCAGCGAGTAAACATTCAACAAAACAGTAAACAAACGGTGATTCGATGCTTGGAAGCAAGGCCCAAGGATCCTGCTTTCACTAGTGGACACTCTCAACAATGATCACATAATAGGACTACTCTACACCCTCTTGTTGGATGATGAACACCATTGTGTAGGGTTACACGAACCCTCAATGCCGGAGTTAACAAGCTCCACAATATTCAATGTTCATATTTAAATAACCTTAGAGTGCAAGATGGATCAACACGACTAAACCAAGTACTAACATAGCATGCACACTACTACCATCACACTATGAAAGGAGGAATAGATCACATCAATACCATCATAGTAATAGTTAACTTCATAATCTACAAGAGATCACAATCATAGCATAAACCAAGTACTTCATGATGCACACACTGCCAACATTACATCATGGAGGAGGAATAGACTACTTTAATAACATCACTAGAGTAGCACATAGATGATATTCAACTAGATCACAAAGAGAGAGAGAGATGAACCACATAGCTACAGCGGAGCCCTCAGCCCCGGGGGTGAATTACTCCCTCCTCATCATGGAGGCAGCGATGGCGGTGAAGATGGCGGTGGAGACGGCGGTGGAGATGGCTCCGGGGGCAATTCCCCATCCCGGCAGGGTGCCGGAACAGAGACTTCTGTCCCCCAAATTGGAGTTTCGCGATGTGGCGGCGCCCCTGGAGTCTTTCTGGAGTTTCGTCAATTGGTGTCGAAGTTTTAGGTCACGACGGCTTAAATAGGCGAAGAGTCAGAGTCGGAAGAGTCCCGAGGCGACGACACCATAGGGTGGGGTGACCACCCTCCAGGCCGCGCCGGCCTATGGTGAGGAGGCCCTGGACCTCCCCCTGGCTTGCACTTCTGGCTCCGTGAGTCTTCCAGCGAAATAGAATTTCTGTAATTTTTCTAGATTTTTTCGAGCACTTTGGTTTTTGGGCCTTTTCTGCAATAAACAGACATAATAAACAGAAACTGGCACTGTGGCATCTTGTTAATAGGTTAGTCCAATAAATGCCATAATATGATATAAAGTGCAAGCAAAACATGTAGGTATTGTCATAAAACAAGCATGGAACATCAGAAATTATAGATACGTTGGAGACGTATCAGCATCCCCAAGCTTAGTTCCTACTCGTCCTCGAGTAGGTAAACGATAAAAAGATAATTTCTGAAGTGACATGCTACCAACATAATCTTGATCATACTATTGTAAATCATATGAGATGAATGCAGCGATTCGAAGCAATGTTAATGCAATGAGTAAACAATTAATCATATAGCAAAGACTTTTCATGAATAGTACTTTCAAGACAAGCATCAATGAGTCTTGCATAAGAGTTACTCATAAAGCAATAAATTCTTAGTAAAGACATTGAAGCAACACAATGGAAGATTAAGTTTCAGCGGTTGCTTTCAACTTGTAACATGTATATCTTATGGATAGTTGTCAATGCAAAGCGATATAACAAGTGCAATAAGCAAGTATGTAAGAATCAATGCACAGTTAATACAAGTGTTTGCTTCTAAGATAGAGAGAAATGGGTAAACTGACTCAACATAAAAGTAGAAGAAAGGCCCTTCGCAGAGGGAAGCATTGATTGCTATATTTGTGCTAGAGCTTTTATTTTGAAAACAAGAAACAATTTTGTCAACGGTAGTAATAAAGCATATGTATCATGTAAATTATATCTTACAAGTTGCAAGCCTCATGCATAGTATACTAATAGTGCTCGCACCTTGTCCTAATTAGCTTGGACTACTGGAATTATCGCAATGCACATGTTTTAACCAAGTGTCACAAAGGGGTACCTCTATGCCGCCTGTACAAAGGTCTAAGGAGAAAGCTCGCATTGGATTTCTCGCTATTGATTATTCTCAACTTAGACATCCATACCGGGACAACATAGACAACAGATAATGGACTCCTCTTTTATGCATAAGCATGTAGCAACAATTAATTTTCTCATATGAGATTGAGGATATATGTCCAAAACTGAAACTTCCACCATGGATCATGGCTTTAGTTAGCGGCCCAATGTTCTTCTCTAACAATATGCACGCTCTAACCATAAGGTGGTAGATCTCCCTTACTTCAGACAAGACGAACATGCATAGCAACTCACATGATATTCAACAAAAAGGAGTTGATGGCGTCCCCAGGAATATGGTTATCGCACAACAAGCAACTTAATAAGAGATAAAGTGCATAAGTACATATTCAATACCACAATAGTTTTTAAGCTATTTTTCCCATGAGCTATATATTGCAAAGGTAGAGGATAGAAATTTAAAGGTAGCACTTCAAGCAATTTACTTTGGAATGGCGGAGAAATACCATGTAGTAGGTAGGTATGGTGGACTCGAATGGCATAGTGGTTGGCTCAAGGGCTTCGGATGCATGAGAAGTAATCCCTCTCGATACAAGGCTTAGGCCAGCAAGGTTGTTTGAAGCAAACACAAGCATAAACTAGTACATCAAAACTTACATAAAAGACATATTACAAGCATTATAAGACTATACATCGTCTTCCTTGTTGTTCAAACACCTCACTAGAAAATATCTAGACTCTAGAGAAACCACTCATGCAATCCAAATTTTAACAAGCTCTATGTATTTCTTCACTAATAGGTGCAAAGTATATGATGCAAGAGCTTAAGCAAGAGCACAACAATTGCCAAGTATCAAGTTATTCAAGACATCATACCAATTACTACATGTAGCATTTTCCGTTTTCAACCATATAACAATTAACGAAGCAGTTTCAACCTTCGCCATGAACATTAAAAGCTAAGAACACATGTGTTCATACGAACCAGCGGAGCGTGTCTCTCTCCCACACAAGTATTTATTCAAACAAAAACAAAAACAAGAAACATACAGACGCTCCAAATAAAGTACATAAGATGTGATGGAATAAAAATATAGTTTCAGGGGAGGAACCTGATAATGTTGTCGATGAAGAAGGGGATGCCTTGGGCATCCCCAAGCTTAGACGCTTGAGTCTTCTTGATATATGCAGGGGTGAACCACCGGGGCATCCCCAAGCTTAGAGCTTTCACTCTCCTTGATCATGTTGTATCATCTCCCTCTCTTGATCCTTGAAAACTTCCTCCACACCAAACTTAGAACAACTCATTAGAGGGTTAGTGCACAATCAAAATATAAATGTTCAGAGGTGACATAATCATTCTTAACACTTCTGGACATTGCACAAAGCTACTGAAAGTCAATGGAATCGAAATATCCATCGAACATAACAAAACAGGCAATGCGAAATAAAAGGCAGAATCTGTCAAAACAGAACAGTTCGTATTGACGAATTTTATTGAGGCACCAGACTTGCTCAAATTAAAATGCTCAATTTGAATGAAAGTTGCGTACATATCTGAGGATCACTCACGTAAATTGGCATAATTTTCTGAGTTACCTACACAGAATTTTGCCCAGATTCGTGACAGCAAAGAAATATGTTTCTGCGCAGTAATCCAAATCTAGTATGAACCTTACTATCAACGACTTTACTTGGCACAACAAAACACAAAACTAAGATAAGGAGAGGTTGCTACAGTAGTAAACAACTTCCAAGACACAAATATAAAACAAAATACTGTAGCAAAATAACACATGGGTTATCTCCCAAGAAGTTCTTTCTTTATAGCCATTAAGATGGGCTCAGCAGTTTTAATGATCCACTCGCAGGAAATAGTATTTGAAGCAAAAAGAGAGTATCAAGAGGCAATTCAAAACACATTTAAGTATAACCCACTTCCTATGCAAAGGAATCTTGTACACAAATGAATTCATGAAGAACAAAGTGACAAGCATAAGAGGATAGAACACGAGTAAATTCAAGATTCTCAACATAAAGAGGGGAAACTTAATATTATTAAGATGCATATAACCATGTTTCCCTCTCTCATAATAACTTTCAGTAGCATCATTGATGAAATCCACAATATACCCATCACTTAAAACATTCTTATCATGGTTCATATGCATAGAAGTATCATTAATTTTGGCATAAGAAGAGTTCTTCTCACTAATAGTAACTGGAGCAAGATTATTATCAAGAATTTGAACATGGTAAACAAGTTGCATATTAAGGGAATTGTTTTAGGTAATCCAATCATGACTATGACAAGTTTCATAAGGATAGTTATAACCTATATCATAGCATTCTTTATAATAATCATCAAAGATCGGAGGCACAGTGTCATCATAAGAAATAGAATAGTTATCTTTCACAGTCGGTTTATCTGTGTCCACACCATCATTGTTATTAGAAGGAGATGTATCAAGAACATAATGACCAGTTGCAAAAGGATTTTCAAACACCTCTTCCCCAAGCTTAGAGCTTTCTATATCATTATGGGAGGAAGCATGGATAGCACTGACACTATGGCAATTATTATCATCTTCAGAATTAGTTTCCCAGAGATTTGTAATATCAAAAGTAGTGTGCTCATTCAAATCATGATCGCTAATGTATGTAAAGGGCATAGGAAGATCACCGTATTCAGATTCATTATCACAATAATCATTAGGAGCAACATACTTACGGTTACCTAGCGTTATCTCATTCACGCGGGGATACGCCGTTACCTCTTTCTTTTTATTCTCCTTCTTCTTCTTCTTCTTCTTCGTTCCCTTCTTCTTCTTCTTCTTCTTCTCTTCCTTCTCCTCGTTCCTTTCTTTAGGAGGAAGAGGCTTGAAGGGTGGCTTGTCCGCATAACCGGATTTACTTTCAGAAACAATAGAAGAAACTTGGGAGGATCCCTCCTTTTCATTAATTAGTTGAAAACACACAGCGGTCCTATCATATTTTGGTAAGGTGTCATCTTCTAAAATATTTTGTATGTAAGTATTCGTATGGCTATTATCAATGCAATAAGAAAAACACACATGCAGGACATCATCAATATCAAGATCACTCATATGTAACAAAGAGATTTTTCTCGACAATTCTTCACACCCCAAAAATAAAGTAAGTTTATCATGCTGATTAGGAGTAATTTCATCATCACAATACAAATTTGCAGCACTCATTGGGTTCAAATTATCATTGGAGGAGCATTGAAAATTAAAATGACCCACTTCATGGCAAACTTCACAAATAAAAGGATAGAGGGCACAAACTTTTTTACCAAGATCATCTAGAGCCCTAAGCCACTTCCTAGTTTTTTCATTAGCATGATGGATACAATATTCATCTTTGATTTGATTAATTCCACAAGGTCTATGTATTCCACAAAAATTAACACGCTTATAGGAAATAGCATTCTTAGGAGTTTGAGCATGCTTATTGCAATAATTAACAACAATTTCATTCTTCATGCAAGCCTCTTTAAAAGGTTCATGATACTTATCAAAATTCTTTTTAGGCAATTCAAAATGAGAAGCAAAGGCTTTATAAAGATTTGCAGCAACTTGAGAGTCAAGACCATAAGTAGCACTCATATTTCGAAATTTATCGGTATCCATAAAAGCTTCAATGCATTCATAATCATAATTTATACCTGACTCTTTACCTTTGTCGTTCTCCCATCCTTCAGCGTTCTCCTCAATCCGATCGAGAAGATCCCACCTAGCTTCAACCTCCTTGCTTGTGAAAGATCCCTCCGAACAGGCATCCAGATAGTCCTTGTGTTGTCCTGAAAGCCTCGCATAAAAATTGTTAACAATAACATTACGGGGGAGCTCATGAATGGGACATTTGAGCATTAGTGACTTTAATCTCCCCCACGCTTGAGAAATACTCTCTCCATCACGAGGATAAAAGTTATAAATATAATTCCTATCAATATGCACTTCATAGGGAGGATAAAATTTAGAGTAAAAGAGAGATGCAATTTCCTCCCAACCAAGAGAATGACTATTCTTCAACAATTTATACCAATGCGCCGCTTTACCAGACAGTGAAAAAGAGAATAGCTTCTTCCTTACTTCATCCATAGAGATACCTGCACACTTGAATAACCCGCATAATTCATGCAAAAACAGTAAATGATCTCCAGGATGGACAGTTCCATCCCCTTCATAGCGGTTATCAATAACACGTTCAACGATTTTCATAGGTATTTTGAAAGCAGTACTTGCAGTTGGTGGATTTAAAGTATCACAAGCATTATCAGAGTTATCGCATATGGGAGATAAAGCATTATCAGAACAAATTTTCTCCCCTAAAGATGGGAAGCCAAAAAGATCACAGAAACTAGCTTCCCCAAGCTTAGACTTATTCATAGCATTAGCAGTGATTGCGTTCATACCAATAATATTGCTACTAGCATGCAAATGAGGTTCCATAGGTTCTTTAATTTTCGCATCACACAATTCATGTCTTAGCTTAGGAAATAAATTAGGAAGCTCATAGTTATATTCCATTATGCCTAACTAGTGTAAAACAAGAAACAAAAAGTTGCAATTGCAGGATCTAAAGGAAATAGCTTCGAGCACAAAAACAATGGCGCCAGAAAAGTACTTTACCTGGAACCGAAGTATGAGTGCCTTTTACCTTTCCTCCCCGGCAACGGCGCCAGAAAAGTGCTTGATGTCTACGGGAGCTTCTATTCTTGTAGACAGTGTTGGGCCTCCAAGAGCAGAGGTTTGTAGAACAGCAGCAAGTTTCCCTTAAGTGGATCACCCAAGGTTTATCGATCTCAGGGAGGAAGAGGTCAAAGATATCCCTCTCAAGCAACCCTGCAACCACAAAGCAAGAAGTCTCTTGTGTCCCCAACACACCTAATACAATAGGTGCACTAGTTCGGCGAAGAGATAGTGAGGTACAAGTAATATGGATGAGTATGAGTGATAATAGCAATCTGAGTAAAATATGGCAGCAAGTAAACATTCAACAAAACAGTAAACAAACGGTGATTCGATGCTTGGAAGCAAGGCCCAGGGATCCTGCTTTCACTAGTGGACACTCTCAACAATGATCACATAATAGGACTACTCTACACCCTCTTGTTGGATGATGAATACCATTGTGTAGGGTTACACGAACCCTCAATGCCGGAGTTAACAAGCTCCACAATATTCAATGTTCATATTTAAATAACCTTAGAGTGCAAGATGGATCAACACGACTAAACCAAGTACTAACATAGCATGCACACTACTACCATCACACTATGAAAGGAGGAATAGATCACATCAATACCATCATAGTAATAGTTAACTTCATAATCTACAAGAGATCACAATCATAGCATAAACCAAGTACTTCATGATGCACACACTGCCAACATTACATCATGGAGGAGGAATAGACTACTTTAATAACATCACTAGAGTAGCACATAGATGATATTCAACTAGATCACAAAGAGAGAGAGATGAACCACATAGCTACAGCGGAGCCCTCAGCCCCGGGGGTGAATTACTCCCTCCTCATCATGGAGGCGGCGATGGCGGTGAAGATGGCGGTGGAGACGGCGGTGGAGATGGCTCCGGGGGCAATTCCCCGTCCCGGCAGGGTGCCGGAACAGAGACTTCTGTCCCCCGAATTGGAGTTTCGCGATGTGGCGGCGCCCCTGGAGTCTTTCTGGAGTTTCATCAATTGGTGTCGAAGTTTTAGGTCACGACGGCTTAAATATGCGAAGAGTCGGAGTCGGAAGAGTCCCGAGGCGACGACACCATAGGGTGGGGTGACCACCCTCCAGGCCGCGCCGGCCTATGGTGAGGAGGCCCTGGGCCTCCCCCTGGCTTGCACTTCTGGCTCCGTGAGTCTTCCAGCGAAATAGAATTTCTGTAATTTTTCTGGATTTTTCCGAGCACTTTGGTTTTTGGGCCTTTTCTGCAATAAACAGACATAATAAATAGAAACTGGCACTGTGGCATCTTGTTAATAGGTTAGTCCAATAAATGCCATAATATGATATAAAGTGCAAGCAAAACATGTAGGTATTGTCATAAAACAAGCATGGAACATCAGAAATTATAGATACGTTGGAGACGTATCAGCTATCCAGCATGCATCTATGCCCAAAAAGTCCACCTTCAGGTTATCATCCGAACCCCCTCCAGTATTAAGTTGCAAACAATAGACAATTGCATTAAGTATGGTGCGTAATGTAATCAACAAATACATCCTTAGACATAGCATTGATGTTTTATCCCTAGTGGCAACAGCACATCCACAACCTTAGGGGTTGCTGTCACTCCCCCAGATTTAATGGAGACATGAACCCACTATCGAGCATAAATACTCCCTCTTGGAGTTACAAGTATCAACTTGGCTAGAGCCTCTACTAATAACGGAGAGCATGCAAGATCATAAACAACACATAGATAGATTGATAATCAACATAGCATAGTATTCCATATTCATCGGATCCCAACAAACGCAACATGTAGCATTACAAATAGATGATCTTGATCATGTTAGGAAGCTCACAAGATCTAACAATCATAGCACAAGAGGAGAAGACAACCATCTAGCTACTGCTATGGACCCATAGTCCAGGGGTGAACTACTCACACATCACTCCGGAGGCGACCATGGCGGTGAAGAGTCCTCCGGGAGATGATTCCCCTCTCCGGCAGGGTGCCGGAGGCGATCTCCTGAATCCCCCGAGATGGGATTGGCGGCGGCGGCGTCTCTGGAAGGTTTTCCGTATCGTGGCTCTCGGTACTGGGGGTTTCGCGACGAAGGCTTTAAGTAGGCGGAAGGGCGGAGTCGGAGGAGTCACGGGGGCCCCACAAGCTAGGGCCGCGCGGGCCCCCTCTAGGCCGCGCCGCCCTAGTGTGGCGGCGCCCCGTGGCCCCACTTCGTTTCTCCCTCGGTCTTCTGGAAGCTTCGTGGAAAAATAGGCCCCTGGGTGTTGATTTCGTCCAATTCCAAGAATATTTCCTTACTAGGATTTCTGAAACCAAAAACAGCAGAAAACAACAACTGGCTCTTCGGCATCTCGTTAATAGGTTAGTGCCGGAAAATGCATAAATATGATATAAAGTATGTATAAAACATGTGAGTATCATCATAAAACAAGCATGGAACATAAGAAATTATCGATACGTTGGAGACGTATCAACATCCCCAAGCTTAGTTCCTACTCGTCCCGAGTAGGTAAACGATAACAAAGATAATTTATGAAGTGACATGCCATCATAATCTTGATCAATACTATTGTAAGCACATGTAATGAATGCAGCGATTCGAAGCAATGTAAAGACTTTTCATGAATAGTACTTTCAAGACAAGCATCAATAAGTCTTGCATAAGAGTTAACTCATAAAGCAATAAATTCATAGTAAAGGCATTGAAGCAACACAAAGGAAGATTAAGTTTCAGCGGTTGCTTTCAACTTATAACATGTATATCTCATGGATATTGTCAGCATAAAGTAATATAACAAGTGCAATATGCAAATATGTAGGAATCAATGCACAGTTAACACAAGTGTTTGCTTCTTGAGATAGAAGGAAATGGGTGAACTGACTCAACATAAAAGTAGAAGAAAGGCCCTTTGCAGAGGGAAACATTGATTGCTATGTTTGTGCTAGAGCTTTTAGTTTGAAAACAAGAAACAATTTTGTCAACGGTAGTAATAAAGCATATGTATCATGTAAATTATATCCTACAAGTTGCAAGCCTCATGCATAGTATACCAATAGTGCCCGCACCTTGTCCTAATTAGCTTGGATTTACATGGATTATCATTGCATAACATATGTTTTAACCAAGTGTCACAAAGGGGTACCTCTATGCCGCCTGTACAAAGGTCTAAGGAGAAAGCTCGCATTGGATTTCTCGCTTTTGATTATTCTCAACTTAGACATCCATACCGGGACAACATAGACAACAGATAATGGAATCCTATTTAATGCATAAGCATTTAGCAACAAATAATATTCTCATATGAGGTTGAGGATATTTGTCCAAAACTGAAACTTCCACCATGAATCATGGCTTTAGTTAGCGGCCCAATGTTCTTCTCTAACAATATGCATACTCAAACCATTCAACTCATGGTAAATCGCCCTTACTTCAGACAAGACGAACATGCATAGCAACTCACATGATATTCAACAAAGTGTAGTTGATGGCGTCCCCAGGAACATGGTTATCGCACAACAAGCAACTTATAAGAGATAAGATGCATAATTACATATTCAATACCACAATAGTTTTTAGGCTATTTGTCCCATGAGCTATATATTGCAAAGATAAAGAATAGAAATTTTAAAGGTAGCACTCAAGCAATTTACTTTGGAATGGCGAGAAATACCATGTAGTAGGTAGGTATGGTGGACACAAGTGGCATAGTGTTTGGCTCAAGGATTTTGGATGCATGAGAAGTATTCCCTCTCGATACAAGGTTTAGGCTAGCAGGGTTATTTGAAACAAACACAAGTACGAACCGGTACAGCAAAACTCACATAAAAGACATATTGTAAGCATTATAAGACTCTACACCGTCTTCCTTGTTGTTCAAACCCTCACCAGAAAATATCTAGACTTAGAGAGACCAATTATGCAAACCAAATTTTAATAAGCTCTACAGTATTTCTTCACTAATAGGTGCAAAGTACATGATGCAATAGCTTAAACATGAGCACAACAATTACCAAGTATCACATTATTCAAGATATTATACCAATTACCACATGTAGCATTTCCCGTTTCCAACCATATGACAATTTAACGAAGCAGTTCAACCTTCGCCATGAATATTATGAGTAAAGCCTAAGGACATATTTGTCCATATGCAACAGCGGAGCGTGTCTCTCTCCCACACAATGAATGCTAGGATCCAACTTTATTCAAACAAAATAAAAACAAAAACGTACAGACGCTCCAAGTAAAGCACATAAGATGTGATGGAATAAAAATATAGTTTCACTAGAGGAACCTGATAATGTTGTCGATGAAGAAGGGGATGCCTTGGGCATCCCCAAGCTTAGACGCTTGAGTCTTCTTGAAATATGCAGGGATGAACCACCGGGGCATCCCCAAGCTTAGAGCTTTCACTCTCCTTGATCATATTGTATCATCCTCCTCTCTTGATCCTTGAAAACTTCCTCCACACCAAACTCGAAACAACTCATTAGAGGGTTAGTGCATAATCAAAAATTCACAGATTCAGAGGTGACACAATCATTCTTAACACTTCTGGACATTGCACAAAGCTACTGAAAGTTAATGGAACAAACAAATCCATCAAACATAGCAAAACAGGCAATGCGAAATAAAAGGCAGAATCTGTCAAAACAGAACAGTTATAAAGATGTATTTTTCTGGGGCACTAAACTTGCTCAGATGAAAATTCTCAAATTTAATGAAAGTTGCGTACATATCTGAGGATCACGCACGTAAGTTGGCATATTTTTCTGAGTTACCTACAGACGGAGCGACTCAAATTCGTGACAGTAAGAAATCTGTTACTGCGCAGCAATCCAAATCTAGTATCAACTCTGCTATCAAAGACTTTACTTGGCACAACAATGCAACAAAATTAAGATAAGGAGAGGTTGCTACAGTAGTAACAACTTCCAAGACTCAAATATAAAACAAAAGTACTGTAGTAAAATCATGGGTTGTCTCCTATAAGCGCTTTTCTTTAACGCCTTTCAGCTAGGCGCAGAAAGTGTGTATCAAGTGTTATCAAGAGACGAAGCATCAACATCATAATTTGTTCTAATAATAGAATCAAAAGGTAACTTCATTCTCTTTCTAGGGAAGTGTTCCATACCTTTCTTGAGAGGAAATTGATATTTAATATTACCTTCCTTCATATCAATGATAGCACCAACAGTTCGAAGAAAAGGTCTTCCCAATATAATGGGACAAGATGCATTGCATTCAATATCCAAGACAACAAAATCAACGGGGACAAGGTTATTGTTAACCGTAATGCGAACATTATCAACTCTCCCCAAAGGTTTCTTTGTAGAGTTATCAGCAAGATTAACATCCAAATAACAATTTTTCAATGGTGGCAAGTTAAGCATATTATAGATTTTTCTAGGCATAATGGAAATACTTGCACCAAGATCACATAAAGCATTACAATCAAAGTCATTGACCTTCATTTTAATGATGGGCTCACAACCATCCTCTAACTTCCTAGGAATAGAAGCTTCGCGTTCTAATTTCTCTTCTCTAGCTTTTATGAGAGCATTTGTAATATGTTTTGTAAAGGCCAAATTTATAGCACTAGCATTAGGACTCTTAGCAAGTTTTTGTAAGAACTTTATAACTTCAGAGATGTGGCAATCATCAAAATATAAACCATTATAATCTAAAGCAATGGGATCATTGTCCCCAATGTTGGAAAAAAATTCAGCAGTTTTATCACAAAGTGCCAAATAGCTTTAGCGATTTAGCAGTTTTGCAGGCTTTGCATTAGAAGTAGAAACATTACCAACACCAATTATTTTACCATTGATAGTAAGAGGTGCAGCAACATGTGGAGCATTAGCATTACTAGTGGTGGTAATAGTCCAAACTTTAGCTATATTATCTTCTTTAGCATTTTCTTCTTTTTCCCACCTAGCACGCAATTCGGCCATCAATCTTATATTCTCATTAATTCTAACTTGGATGGCGTTTGCTGTAGCAAATGACTTAATATCTTTATTTTCATTAGGCATAACTTTCGATTTCAAAAGATCAACATCAGCAACAAGACTATCGACTTTAGAAGCAAGAATATCAATTTTACCAAGCTTTTCTTCAACGGATTTGTTAAAAGCAGTTTGTGTACTAATAAATTCTTTAAGCATGGCTTCAATACCAGAGGGTACATTCCTATTATTGTTGTAAGAATTCCCATAAGAATTACCATAACCATTACTATTATGAGAAGGGTATGGCCTATAGTTGTTACTAGAATTATTCCGATAAGCATTGTTGTTGAAATTATTATTTTTAATGAAGTTCACATCAACATGTTCTTCTTGGGCAACCAATGAAGCTAATGGAACATTATTAGGATCAACACTAGATCTACCATTCACAAGCATAGACATTATAGCATCAATCTTATCACTCAAGGAGGAGGTTTCTTCAACAGAATTTACCTTCTTACCTTGTGGAGCTCTTTCCGTGTGCCATTCAGAGTAATTAATCATCATATTATCAAGAAGCTTTGTTGCGGAGCCTAGAGTGATGGACATAAAGGTACCTCCAGCAGCTGAATCCAATAGGTTCCGTGAAGAAAAATTCAGTCCTGCATAAAAGGTTTGGATGATCATCCAAGTAGTCAGTCCATGGGTTGGGAGATTTTTAACCAAAGATTTCATTCTTTCCCATGCTTGTGCAACATGCTCAGTATCCAATTGCTTAAAATTCATTATGCTACTTCTCAAAGATATAATTTTAGCAGGAGGATAATATCTACCAATGAAAGCATCCTTACATTTAGTCCATGAATCAATACTATTCTTAGGCAGAGATAGCAACCAATCTTTAGCTCTTCCTCTTAATGAGAAAGGAAACAATTTTAACTTTATAATGTCACCATCTACATCCTTATACTTTTGCATTTCACATAGTTCAACAAAATTATTAAGATGGGCAGCAGCATCATCAGAACTAACACCAGAAAATTGCTCTCTCATAACAAGATTTAGTAAAGCAGGTTTAATTTCAAAGAATTCTGCTGTAGTAGCAGGTGGAGCAATAGGTGTGCATAAGAAATCATTATTATTTGTGTTTGTGAAGTCACACAACTTAGTATTTTCAGGAGTACCTATTTTAGCAATAGTAAATAAAGTAAACTAGATAAAGTAAATGTAAGTAACTAATTTTTTTGTGTTTTTAATATGGCAAACAAGATAGTAAATAAAGTAAAACTAGCAACTAATTTTTTTTTGTGTTTTGTTTTAGTGCAGCAAACAGAGTAGTAAATAAAAGTAAAGTAAAGCAAGACAAAAACAAAGTAAAGAGATTGGAGGTGGAGACTCCCCTTGCAGCGTGTCTTGATCTCCCCGGCAACGGCGCCAGAAAATCTACTAGCTGCGCGTGGTTGACGTATGTCTTTCCGTTCAACACGCGTCCGTTGGGAACCCCAAGAGGAAGGTGTGATGCGTACAGCAGTGAGTTTCCCTCAGTAAGAAACCAAGGTTTATCGAACCAGTAGGAGCCAAGAAGCACGTTGAAGGTTGATGGCGGCGAAGTGTAGTGCGGCGCAACACCAGGGATTCCGGTGCCAACGTGGAACCTGCACAACACAACCAAATTACTTTGCCCCAACGTGATAGTGAGGTTGTCAATCTCACTGGCTTGCTGTAACAAAGGATTAGATGTATAGTGTGGATGATGATGTTTGCAAAAAACAGTAGAACAAGTATTGCAGTAGATTGTATTCGATGTAAAAGAATGGACCGGGGTCCACAGTTCACTAGTGGTGTCTCTCCCATAAGATAAATAGCATGTTGGGTGAACAAATTACAGTTGGGCAATTGACAAATAAAGAGGGCATGACCATGCACATACATGTTATGATGAGTATTGTGAGATTCAATTGGGCATTACGACAAAGTACATAGACCGCTATCCAGCATGCATCTATGCCTAAAAAGTCCACCTTCAGGTTATCATCCGAACCCCCTCCAGTATTAAGTTGCAAACAACAGACAATTGCATTAAGTATGGTGCGTAATGTAATCAACAAATACATCCTTAGACATAGCATTGATGTTTTATCCCTAGTGGCAACAACACATCCACAACCTTAGGGGTTGCTGTCACTCCCCCAGATTTAATGGAGACATGAACCCACTATCGAGCATAAATACTCCCTCTTGGAGTTACAAGTATCAACTTGGCCAGAGCCTCTACTAATAACGGAGAGCATGCAAGATCATGAACAACACATATATAGATTGATAATCAACATAGCATAGTATTCCATATTCATCGGATCCCAACAAACGCAACATGTAGCATTACAAATAGATGATTTTGATCATGTTAGACAGCTCACAAGATCTAACAATGATAGCACAAGAGGAGAAGACAAACATCTAGCTACTGCTATGGACCCATAGTCCAGGGGTGAACTACTCACACATCACTCCGGAGGCGACCATGGCGGTGAAGAGTCCTCCGGGAGATGATTCCCCTCTCCGGCAGGGTGCCGGAGGCGATCTCCTGAATCCCCCGAGATGGGATTGGCGGCGGCGTCTCTGGAAGGTTTTCCGTATCGTGGCTCTCGGTACTGGGGGTTTCGCGACGAAGGCTTTAAGTAGGCGGAAGGGCGGAGTCGGAGGAGTCACGGGGGGCCCACACGCTAGGGCCGCGCGGGCCCCCTCTAGGCCGCGCCGCCCTAGTGTGGCGGCGCCCCGTGGCCCCACTTCGTTTCTCCCTCGGTCTTCTGGAAGCTTCGTGGAAAAATAGGCCCCTGGGCGTTGATTTCGTCCAATTCCGAGAATATTTCCTTACTAGGATTTCTGAAACCAAAAACAGCAGAAAACAGCAACTGGCTCTTCGGCATCTCGTTAATAGGTTAGTGCAGTAAAATGCATAAATATGACATAAAGTATGTATAAAACATGTGAGTATCATCATAAAACAAGCATGGAACACAAGAAATTATCGATACGTTGGAGACGTATCAGACGCCGCCGCCGCCAGTCCCATCTCGGGGGATTCAGGAGATCGCCTCCGGCACCCTGCCGGAGAGGGGAATCATCTCCCGGAGGACTCTTCACCGCCATGGTCGCCTCTGGAGTGATGTGTGAGTAGTTCACCCCTGGACTATGGGTCCATAGCAGTAGCTAGATGGTTGTCTTCTCCTCTTGTGCTATCATGTTAGATCTTGTGAGCTGCCTATCATGATCAAGATCATCTATCTGTAATGCTACATGTTGCGTTTGTTGGGATCCGATGAATATGGAATACTATGCTATGTTGATTATCAATCTATCTATGTGTTGTTTATGATCTTGCATGCTCTCCATTATTAGTAGAGGCTCTGGCCAAGTCGTTACTTGTAACTCCAAGAGGGAGTATTTATGCTAGATAGTGGGTTCATGCCTCCATTAAATCTGGGACAGTGACATAAAGTTCTAAGGTTGTGGATGTGCTATTGCCACTAGGGATAAAACATCAATGCTATGTCTAAGGATGTATTTGTTGATTACATTACGCACCATACTTAATGCAATTGTATGTTGTTTGCAACTTAATACTGGAGGGGGTTCGGATGATAACCTGAAGGTGGACTTTTTAGGCATAGATGCATGCTGGATAGCGGTCTATGTACTTTGTCGTAATGCCCAATTGAATCTCACAATACTCATCATAACATGTATGTGCATGGTCATGCCCTCTTTATTTGTCAATTGCCCAACTGTAATTTGTTCACCCAACATGCTACTTATCTTATGGGAGAGACACCACTAGTGAACTGTGGACCCCGGTCCATTCTTTTACATCAAATACAATCTACTGCAATACTCGTTCTACTGTTTTCTGCAAACATCATCATCCACACTATACATCTAATCCTTTGTTACAGCAAGCCGGTGAGATTGACAACCTCACTGTTAAGTTGGGGCAAAGTAATTTGGTTGTGTTGTGCAGGTTCCACGTTGGCGCCGGAATCCCTGGTGTTGCGCCGCACTACACTTCGCCGCCATCAACCTTCAACGTGCTTCTTGGCTCCTACTGGTTCGATAAACCTTGGTTTCTTACTGAGGGAAAACTTGTTGCTGTACGCATCACACCTTCCTCTTGGGGTTCCCAACGGGCGTGTGCTTGACGCGTCATCAAGACTGTTTTCTGGCGCCGTTGCCAGGGAACGAACGGGAAAATTACACCACGGAGATTTCTAACTCCCACGTCAACTACGCGCCAGCAACTGTTTTCTGGCGCCGTTGCCGGGGAGATCAAGACACGCTGCAAGGGGAGTCTTCCACCTCCAATCTCTTTACTTTGTTTTTGTCTTGCTTTACTTTTATTTACTACTTTGTTTGCTGCACTAAAACAAAACACAAAAAAATTAGTTGCTAGTTTTACTTTATTTACTATCTTGTTTGCCATATTAAAAACACACAAAAAATTAGTTACTTGCATTTACCTTATTTTTGTTATCATGACTAGTCCCGTAGTTGTTACTCTATCACCTGAGGAATCGATCTTTACTTTTAAACAAGGGGGTGAGGAGAGTTTTAAAGAAGCCTGGTCTAGAATTTTTTATTCTTATAGTAAAACTTAACCTAAAATGACACTAAGTTTGCTTCTTAGTAACTTTTATTTTGGGATCATTCTTCGTTATAGATATGCCTTAGATGCTGTAGTGGGAGGAGATTTCCTTCACTGTGATGGGGATCAAGCTTTTAATGCCATAAAAATTGGTTACATCATCTAGCTCCGCTAATAATTTTGATCCATCTCTTGTTAGTATTTATAATAGATTGAACACTCTTGAGACAAGTGTTTCTTGCTTAAAAGAAGGGTATGGTCGGATTCGTGAGCATTTTGATTATGTTCCAATAAACTCTGAACCTTCAATGTGGGACCCTACTATTAAAATCACTATTGATGGTAAAAAATTTAATGCCCGTTGTGATATTATGACTGAATTTTGCCTTATGCCTGAAAGTATTTATGAATCTTTGACACTTTGGGGACTTACAGAAGGTGGAGAAGGAATAACTCTTACTGATAATTCTGTTATAATTCCTAAGGGAATAGCTGAAGGAGTATTCACAACCCTTCTTGGAAGAACGGTATCCACTGATTATCTCGTTATTGAATGTGTAGAGACATGACAAATCACACTTGGAAGATCCCTGCTGAAACTCTTGGGAGCAACCATAGATGTGGGGAAAGGCACTCTAAATTCCTCTATACCGGGATGTGGTCATATATTCCCTAAACCAAAGAGTAAGAAGGGTATGCGCAAAGCCCCTGGTAAGAATGTTGATGCTTCATCTCTTGATAACACTTGATACACACTTTCTGCGCCTAGCTGAAAGGCGTTAAAGAAAAGCGCTTATGGGAGACAACCCATGATTTTACTACAGCACTTTTGTTTTATATTTGAGTCTTGGAAGTTGTTACTACTGTAGCAACCTCTCCTTATCTTTATTTTATTGCATTGTTGTGCCAAGTAAAGTCTTTGATAGTAGAGTTGATACTAGATTTGGATTGCTGCGCAGTAACAGATTTCTTACTGTCACGAATTTGAGTCGCCCGTCTGTAGGTAACTCATAAAATTATGACAATTTACGTGCGTGATCCTCAGATATGTACGCAACTTTCATTCAATTTGAGCATTTTCATCTGAGCAAGTTAAGTGCCCCCAGAAAAATACGTCTTTACGTACTGTTCTGTTTTGACAGATTCTGCCTTTTATTTCGCATTGCCTGTTTTGCTATGCTTGATGGATTTTTCTATTCCATTAACTTTCAGTAGCTTTGTGCAATCTCCAGAAGTGTTAAGAATGATTATGTCACCTCTGAACATGTGAATTTTGATTATGCACTAACCCTCTAATGAGTTGTTTTGAGTTTGGTGTGGAGGAAGTTTTCAAGGATCAAGAGAGGAGGATGATACAATATGATCAAGGAGAGTGAAAGCTCTAAGCTTGGGGATGCCCCGGTGGTTCATCCCTACATATTTCAAGTAGACTCAAGCGTCTAAGCTTGGGGATGCCCAAGGCATCCCCTTCTTCATCGACAACATTATCAGGTTCCTCTAGTGAAACTATATTTTTATTCCATCACATCTTATGTGCTTTACTTGGAGCGTCTGTATGTTTTTGTTTTTGTTTTGTTTGAATAAAGTTGGATCCTAGCGTTCATTGTGTGGGAGAGAAACACGCTCCGCTGTTGCATATGGACAAATATGTCCTTAGGCTTTACTCATAATATTCATGGCGAAGGTTGAACTGCTTCGTTAAATTGTTATATGGTTGGAAACGGGAAATGCTACATGTGGTAATTGGTATAATATCTTGAATAATGTGATACTTGGCAATTGTTGTGCTCATATTTAAGCTCTTGCATCATATACCTTGCACCTATTAGTGAACAAATACTGTAGAGCTTGTTAAAATTCGGTTTGCATGATTGGTCTCTCTAAGGTCTAGATATTTTCTAGTAAGGGTCGAACAACAAGGAAGACGGTGTAGAGTCTTATAATGCTTACAATATGTCTTTTATGTGAGTTTTGTTGTACCGGTTCATACTTGTGTTTGTTTCAAATAACCTTGCTAGCCTAAGCCTTGTATTGAGAGGGATTACTTCTCATGCATCCAAAATCCTTGAGCCAAACACTATGCCACTTGTGTCCACCATACCTACCTACTACATGGTATTTCTCCTCCATTCCAAAGTAAATTGCTTGAGTGCTACCTTTAAAATTTCTATTCTTTATCTTTGCAATATATACTTATGCATCATGGGACAAATAGCCTAAAAACTATTGTGGTATTGAATATGTACTTATGCATCTTATCTCTTATAAGTTGCTTTTTGAGCGATAACCATGTTCCTGGGGACGCCATCTACACTTTGTTGAATATCATGTGAGTTGCTATGCATGTTCGTCTTGTCTAAAGTAAGGGCGATTTACCATGAGTTGAATGGTTTGAGTATGCATATTGTTAGAGAAGAACATTGGGCCGCTAACTAAAGCCATGATTCATGGTGGAAGTTTCAGTTTTGGACAAATATCCTCAACCTCATATGAGAATATTATTTGTTGCTAAATGCTTATGCATTAAATAGGATTCCATTATCTGTTGTCTATGTTGTCCCGGTATGGATGTCTAAGTTGAGAATAATCAAAAGCGAGAAATCCAATGCGAGCTTTCTCCTTAGACCTTTGTACAGGCGGCATAGAGGTACCCCTTTGTGACACTTGGTTAAAACATATGTTATGCAATGATAATCCATGTAAATCCAAGCTAATTAGGACAAGGTGCGGGCACTATTGGTATACTATGCATGAGGCTTGCAACTTGTAGGATATAATTTACATGATACATATGCTTTATTACTACCGTTGACAAAATTGTTTCTTGTTTTCAAACTAAAAGCTCTAGCACAAACATAGCAATCAATGTTTCCCTCTGCAAAGGGCCTTTCTTCTACTATTATGTTGAGTCAGTTTACCCATTTCCTTCTATCTCAAGAAGCAAACACTTGTGTTAACTGTGCATTGATTCCTACATACTTGCATATTGCACTTGTTATATTACTTTATGCTGACAATATCCATGAGATATACATGTTATAAGTTGAAAGCAACCGCTGAAACTTAATCTCCCTTTGTGTTGCTTCAATGCCTTTACTATGAATTTATTGCTTTATGAGTTAACTCTTATGCAAGACTTATTGATGCTTGTCTTGAAAGTACTATTCATGAAAAGTCTTTGCTATATGATTCAATTGTTTACTCATTGCATTTACATTGCTTCGAATCGCTGCATTCATTACATGTGCTTAGAATAGTATTGATCAAGATTATGATGGCACGTCACTTCAGAAATTATCTTTGTTATCGTTTACCTACTCGGGACGAGTAGGAACTAAGCTTGGGGATGCTGATACGTCTCCAACGTATCGATAATTTCTTATGTTCCATGCTACTTTTATGATGATACTCACATGTTTTATACATACTTTATGTCATATTTATGCATTTTCCGGCACTAACCTATTAACGAGATGCCGAAGAGCCAGTTGTTGTTTTCTGCTGTTTTTGGTTTCAGAAATCCTAGTATGGAAATATTCTCGGAATTGGACGAAATCAACGCCCAGGATCTTATTTTTCCACGAAGCTTCCAGAAGTCCGAAAGGGAAACGAAGTGGGGCGACGAGGCGACGCCACACTAGGGCGGCGCGGCCCAGGCCCTGGCTGCGCCGGCCTGGTGTGTGGGGCCCTCGCGTCGCCCCCTGACCTACCCTTCCGCCTACTTAAAGCCTTCGTCGCGAATATCCCAGTACCGAGAGCCACGATATGGAAAACCATCCAGAGACGCCGCCGCCGCCAATCCCATCTCGGGGGATTCAGGAGATCGCCTCCGGCACCCTGCCGGAGAGGGGAATCATCTCCCGGAGGACTCTTCACCGCCATGGTCGCCTCCGGAGTGATGTGTGAGTAGTTCACCCCTGGACTATGGGTCCATAGCAGTAGCTAGATGGTTGTCTTCTCCTCTTGTGCTATCATGTTAGATCTTGTGAGCTGCCTATCATGATCAAGATCATCTATCTGTAATGCTACATGTTGCGTTTGTTGGGATCCGATGAATATGGAATACTATGCTATGTTGATTATCAATCTATCTATGTGTTGTTTATGATCTTTCATGCTCTCCGTTATTAGTAGAGGCTCTGGCCAAGTCGTTACTTGTAACTCCAAGAGGGAGTATTTATGCTAGATAGTGGGTTCATGCCTCCATTAAATCCGGGACAGTGACAGAAAGTTCTAAGGTTGTGGATGTGCTGTTGCCACTAGGGATAAAACATCAATGCTATGTCTAAGGATGTATTTGTTGATTACATTACGCACCATACTTAATGTAATTGTCTGTTGTTTGCAACTTAATACTGGAGGGGGTTCGGATGATAACCTGAAGGTGGACTTTTTAGGCATAGATGCATGCTGGATAGCGGTCTATGTACTTTGTCGTAATGCCCAATTGAATCTCACAATACTCATCATAACATGTATGTGCATGGTCATGCCCTCTTTATTTGTCAATTGCCCAACTGTAATTTGTTCACCCAACATGCTATTTATCTTATGGGAGAGACACCACTAGTGAACTGTGGACCCCGGTCCATTCTTTTACATCAAATACAATCTACTGCAATACTCGTTCTACTGTTTTCTGCAAACATCATCATCCACACTATGCATCTAAACCTTTGTTACAGCAAGCCGGTGAGATTGACAACCTCACTGTTAAGTTGGTGCAAAGTAATTTGGTTGTGTTGTGCAGGTTCCACGTTGGCGCCGGAATCCCTGGTGTTGCGCCGCACTACACTTCGTCGCCATCAACGTTCAACGTGCTTCTTGGCTCCTACTGGTTCGATAAACCTTGGTTTCTTACCGAGGGAAAACTTGCTGCCGTACGCATCACACTTTCCTCTTGGGGTTCCCAACGGGCGTGTGCTTGACGCGTCATCAAGACTGTTTTCTGGCGCCGTTGCCGGGGAATGAACGGGAAAATTACACCACAGAGATTTCTAACTCCCACGTCAACTACGCGCCAGCAACGATATAAAGTGTGAACAAAACATATAGGTATTGTCATAAAACAAGCATGGAACATCAGAAATTATAGATACGTTGGAGACGTATCAGCATCCCCAAGCTTAGTTCCTACTCGCCCTCGAGTAGGTAGACGATAACAAAGATAATTTCTGAAGTGACATGCTACTAACACAATCTTGATCCAATAATGATGTAAAGCATATGAGCTGAGATCAAATTACTCAAAGCAAATATCTATAGTTGATATAAGAGATGATAGTGCAAGAGTTAAACAAGCTAGAAGTTTTCATGAACTATTGCTTTAATGACATGAAACTGTACAAAGTTCATTAAAGATGTTTTAAGTATCCAGCATAGAAGTTCTATCCTTCATTCCAAGCATCAAGTAAATTTTCACAACAAAGAAGGATTCAGTCAAGTAAAAATAAACATGAACGTCATGAATCAACTGTTTCGAAGTCTACTCAACCGGTGAGCGCAAGCATTTGGTATTAGCACCAGGATGTTATGGCATAAAGAACGTTAATGGGGGTTTGGAAGGCCAAATGGAAGAAAGTCTTACAAAGCTGTAAGTGATCATTAGACAAGAGGAAGTCTTATGATCGAAGCTATGCAAGGAGTAGTGATTGCCATGCAACGGATGCACATAGAGCTATATGTGTATGAAAGCTCTCCAATGGAACTAGTGGGGGTGCATCCAACTTTGTTGCTCACGAAGACCTAGAGCACTTTTGAGGAAGCTCATCATTGGAATATACAACCCAAGTTCTATAGTGTAAATTCCCCACATAGTTATACTAGTAAAACATGAAAACTCTCTCATATGGAGTATAGGTGCTAAACATGAGCACAAATGATGACTATGAATACTGCAGGTGCTAAAACATGAGCACAAGTGTGGATAAAAGATAGTGATGTTGCCCCCTTTTTCTTTTTTTCTCTTTTTTTTTCTTTTCTCTTTTTTCTCTTTTTTCTTTCTTTTCTTTTTCTCTTTTTGATGGCCTCCATGGCTCTTTTCACTTTTAGGGGCAACATCCTAATATGACAACACACTTTTTGGTACAAATAACTCGTAATGAATAAAACATGATGTATGAAACTGTATGCCTCTGCCAGTGTAGCAGGATGTGCAATGATCTAGCGTAACATGGGTAGAATCATGCAAAGCAATATGTAAATAATAAATGACAACAAGTCATGTAATGTAAAATGGAAGTTGCATGGCAATATATCTCGGAACAGCTATGGAAATGCTGTGGTAGGTAGGTATGGTGGCTGTTTTGAGGAAGATATATGGCTTATGTGTAGGAGAACAAGAGAAAGTCCTCCCACGGGTTTGGATGTACTGGCGAAGTATGCACAATTCTCAATGTGAGCAAAAGGCAATGCACAGTACCGAAGAGGCTAGCAAATTTTGATGGTGGAAGTGCCAAAAACCGTAGCTTAACATTAGTCAAAAATAACTCACAAGTTTATTGCAAACAACTAGCAGGTTCAACATTAAGAGCATGATTAAAATTTACTCCAAGGAGGGCCGTTCACGGTGGTACAAGTACCCCGCTAGCTCCCTCGACCTTCAGCACAACTTAGTTATTACGATGAACTCTTAGACATGGAAAGCTATCAAGTCCAACTACACCTTCAACTATTTAAGTAGAGTTTGTAGTACGGCACAAGCTTAAAGACAACAATTCACTACTAATTTTAACTTATTTATCCAGCAAGCTTTACCATCTAAATACCTCAAAACGTTTGCAAAGAATCAAGTTATCAAAGCTCAATGATCTACAAGATTATGCAAGTATTTCATTATACCACTACCACATGCAACATTTTCTGTTTCCAACCATAACAATGATGAACGAAGCAGTTCAACCTTCGCCATGAACATTAAGAATAAGGCTAAGAACACATGTGTTCATATGCAACAGCGGAGCGTGTCTCTCTCCCACATAAGCATGAATTTATTCAGAGAATGAAAATAACAAAATGAAAATAAAAGCACACAGACGCTCCAAGTAAAGCACATAAGATGTGACTGAATAAAAATATAGTTTCAATAGAAGAAACCTGATAAATTGTTGATGAAGAAGGGGATGCCAAGGCATCCCCAAGCTTAGACGCTTGAGTCTTCTTGAAATATGCAGGGATGAACCACGGGGGCATCCCCAAGCTTATACTTTTCACTCTTCTTGATCATATATCATCCTCCTCTCTTGATCCTTGAAAACTTCCTCCACACCAAACTCAAAACAATCTCATTAGAGGGTTAGTGCATAAGCAAAAATTCACATGTTCAGAGGTAACACAATCATTCTTAACACTTCTGGACATTGCCCAAAGCTACTGAAAGTTAATGGAACAAAGAAATCCATCAAACATAGGAAAACAGGCAATGCGAAATAAAAGGCAGAATCTGTCAAAACAGAACAGTACGTAAAGACGAATTTTTCTGGTGCACTTAACTTACTCAGATGAAAATGCTCAAACTGAATGAAAGTTGCGTACATATCTGAGAATCACGCACGTAAATTGGCAGATTTTTCTGAGTTACCTATAGACGGGGCTGCTCAATTTCGTGACAGTAAGAAATCTGTTTCTGCGCAGTAATCCAAATCTAGTATCATCTTTACTATCAAAGACTTTACTTGGCACAACAATGCAATGAAATAAAGATAAGGAGAGGTTGCTACAGTAGTAACAACTTCCAAGACACAAATATAAAACAAAAGTGCTGTAGTAAAATAAAACACAGACGCTCCAAGTAAAGCACATAAGATGTGACTGAATAAAAATATAGTTTCAATAGAAGTGACCTGATAATTTGTTGATGAAGAAGGGGATGCCTTGGGCATCCCCAAGCTTAGATGCTTGAGTCTTCTTGAAATATGCAGGGATGAACCACGGGGACATCCCCAAGCTTAGACTTTTCACTCTTCTTGATCATTTATCATCCTCCTCTCTTGATCCTTGAAAACTTCCTCCACACCAAACTCAAAACAATCTCATTAGAGGGTTAGTGCATAAGCAAAAATTCACATATTCAGAGGTGACACAATCATTCCTAGCACTTCTGGATATTGCACAAAGCTACTGAAAATTAATGGAACAAAGAAATCCATCTAACATAGCAAAACAGGCAATGCGAAATAAAAGGCAGAATCTGTCAAAACAGAACAGTCCGTAAAGACAAATTTTTATGGGGCACTTAACTTGCTCAAATGAAAATTCTCAAATTGAATGAAAGTTGCGTACATATCTGAGGATCACTCACGTAAATTGGCAGATTTTTCTGAGTTACCTACAGAGAATACTACTCAAATTCGTGACAGCAAGAAATCTGTTTCTGCGCAGTAATCCAAATCTAGTATCAACCTTACTATCAAAGACTTTACTTGGCACAACAATGCAATAAAATAAAGATAAGAAGAGGTTGCTACAGTAGTAACAACTTCCAAGACACAACAAAACAGTAGCAAATTAAAAACATGGGTTATCTCCCAAGAAGTGCTTTCTTTATAGCCATTAAGATGGGCTCAGTAGTTTTAATGATGCACTCGCAAGAAAATAAGAGTTGAAGCAAAAGAGAGCATCAAAAAGAAAATTCAAAACACATTTAAGTCTAACCCACTTCCTATGAAAAGGAATCTTGTAAATAAACAAATTCATGAAGAACAAAGTGGCAAGCATAGGAAGATAAAACACGAACAACTTCAAAATTTTCAGCATGTAGAGAGGTGTTTTAGTAACATGAAAATTTCTACAACCATATTTTCCTCTCTCATAATAATTTCCAGTAGCATCATGAACAAACTCAACAATATATCTATCACATAAAGCATTCTTATCATGAGTCTCATGCATAAAATAATTACTACTCCCAACATAAGCATAGTCATTCTTATTAATTGTAGTGGGAGCAAATTCAACAAAGTAGCTATCATTATTATTCTCATCATAAAATATAGGAGGCATAGTATAATCATAATAAACTTTATCCTCCATAGTAGGTGGCACCAAAATACCACTATCATTATAATCATCATAAATGGGAGGCAAAGTATCATCAAAGTAAATTTTCTCCTCCATGCTTGGGGGACTAAAAATATCATGCTCATCAAAACTAGCTTCCCCAAGCTTAGAATTTTCCATAGCATTAGCAACAATGGTGTTCAAAGCATTCATACTAATAACATTGCCATTAGCATGCATATAAAGTTCCATGGGTTTTTTAATTTTCTCTTCAAACACCTCATGTCCTAACTCAAGATAAATACTATAAAGATCTCTAATATTTTTGTTGTATTCCATTATGCCTAACTAGTGAAATAAAAACAAGAAACAAAAAGATGCAATTGCAGGATCTAAAGGAAATAGCTTCGAGCACTCACACACCGGCAACAGTGCTAGGAAATAGCTTAGTAGTCGGAGGATGTGAATACCTTTTACCTTACCTCCCCGGCAAAGGCGCCAGAAAATAGCTTGATGTCTACGCACGCTTCTATTCCTGTAGACAATGTTGGGCCTCCAAGAGCAGAGGTTTGTAGAACAGCAGCAAGTTTCCCTTAAGTGAATCACCCAAGGTTTATCGAACTCAGGGAGGTAGAGGTCAAAGATATCCCTCTCAAGCAACCCTGCAATCACGATACAAGAAGTCTCTTGTGTCCCCAACACACCTAATACACTTGTCAGATGTATAGGCGCACTAGTTCGGCAAAGAGATAGTGAAATACAAGTAATATGGATGGATATGAGTGGTAATAGCAATCTGAATAAAATATGGAAGCAAGTAAACATGCAATAGAACAGTAAACAAACGGAGTTTCGATATTCGGAAACAAGGCCTAGGGATCATACTTTCACTAGTGGACACTCTCAACATTGATCACATAACTGAAACTACTCTACACTCTCTTGTTGGATAATAAACACCATTCATTGTGTAGGGCTACAAGAGCACCCTCAAGCCTGAGTTAACAAGCTCCACAACATCCGGAGTTCATATTTAAGTAACCTTTAGAGTGCAAGATATACCATTGCAATTTAGACCGAGTACGAACATACCATGCACACTGTCAATGTCAGGCTATGAAAGGGGAATAGATCACATCAATACTATCATAGTAATAGTTAACTTCATAATCTACAAGAGATCACAATCATAGCTTATACCAAGTACTACATGATGCACACACTGTCAACGTTACATCATGGAGGAGGAATAGACTATTTTAATAACATCACTAGAGTAGCACATAGATGATATTCAACTAGATCACTGCTTGCGCACAGTTGACTTGGGCGTAGTAGCTTCCTTGTGACGGTAAAGCACTCGTCTGTTGGGAACCCCAAGAGGAAGGTATGATGTGTACAGCAACAAGTTTTCCCTCAGTAAGAAACCAAGGTTTATCGAACCAGTAGGAGCCAAGAAGCACGTTGAAGGTTGATGGCGGCGAGATGTAGTGCGGCGCAACACCAGGGATTCCGGCGCCAACGTGGAACCTGCACAACACAACCAAAGTACTTTGTCCCAACGAAACAGTGAGGTTGTCAATCTCACCGGCTTGCTGTAACAAAGGATTAGATGTATAGTGTGGATGATGATTGTTTGCAGAAAACAGTAAAACAAGTATTGCAGTAGATTGTATTCGATGTAAAAGAATGGACCGGGGTCCACAGTTCACTAGAGGTGTCTCTCCCATAAGATAAATAGCATGTTGGGTGAACAAATTACAGTTGGGCAATTGACAAATAGAGAGGGCATGACAATGCACATACATGATATGATGAGTATTGTGAGATTCAATTGGGCATTACGACAAAGTACATAGACCGCTATCCAGCATGCATCTATGCCTAAAAAGTCCACTTTCAGGTTATCATCCGAACCCCTTCCAGTATTAAGTTGCAAACAACAGACAATTGCATTAAGTATGGTGCGTAATGTAATCAATAACTACATCCTCGGACATAGCATCAATGTTTTATCCCTAGTGGCAACAAAGACATCCACAACCTTAGAACTTTCTGTCACATCGTCCTGCATTTAATGGAGGCATGAACCCACTATCGAGCATAAATACTCCCTCTTGGAGTTAAGAGTAAAAACTTGGCCAGAGCCTCTACTAATAACGGAGAGCATGCAAGATCATAAACAACACATAAGTAATAGATTGATAATCAACATAACATAGTATTCTCTATCCATCGGATCCCAACAAACACAACATATAGCATTACAGATAGATGATCTTGATCATGTTAGGCAGCTCACAAGATCTGACAATGAAGCACAATGAGGAGAAGACGACCATCTAGCTACTGCTATGGACCCATAGTCCAGGGGTGAACTACTCACTCATCAATTCGGAGGCGACCATGGCGGTGAAGAGTCCTCCGGGAGATGATTCCCCTCTCCGGCAGGGTGCCGGAGGCGATCTCCTGAATCCCCCGAGATGGGATTGGCGGCGGCGGCGTCTCTAGAAGGTTTTCCGTATCGTGGCTCTCGGTACTGGGGGTTTCGCGACGAAGGCTTTAAGTAGGCGGAAGGGCAGGTCAGGGGGCCACACGAGGGCCCCACAGGACAGGCCGGCGCGGCCAAGGCCCAGGCCGCGCCGCCCTGGTGTCTGGGCGCCTCGTGGCCCCACTTCGTGACTCCTTCGATCTTCTGGAAGCTTCGTGTGAAAATAGGCCCCTGGGCGTTGATTTCGTCCAATTCCGAGAATATTTCCTTACTAGGATTTCTGAAACCAAAAATAGCAGAAAACAGCAACTGGCTCTTCGGCATCTCGTTAATAGGTTAGTGCCGGAAAATGCATAATAATGACATATAATGTGTATAAAACATGTGAGTATCATCATAAAAGTAGCATGGGACATAAGAAATTATAGATACGTTTGAGACGTATCAAGCATCCCCAAGCTTAGTTCCTACTCGTCCCGAGTAGGTAAACGATAACAAAGATAATTTCTTAGTGACAATGCTACCAACATAATCTTGATCAATACTATTGTAAGCACATGTAATGAATGCAGCGATTTGAAACAATGGTAAATGACATGAGTAAACAATTGAATCATAAAGCAAAGACTTTTCATGAATAGTACTTCAAGACAAGCATCAATAAGTCTTGCATAAGAGTTAACTCATAAAGCAATAATTCAAAGTAAAGGTATTGAAGCAACACAAAGGAAGATGAAGTTTCAGCGGTTGCTTTCAACTTGTAACATGTATATCTCATGGATATTGTCAATGTAAAGTAATATAACAAGTGCAATATGCAAGTATGTAGGAATCAATGCACAGTTCACACAAGTGTTTGCTTCTTGAGGTGGAGAGAGATAGGTGAACTGACTCAACATAAAAGTAAAAGAAAGGTCCTTCAAAGAGGAAAGCATCGATTGCTATATTTGTGCTAGAGCTTTGGTTTTGAAAACAAGAAACAATTTTGTCAACGGTAGTAATAAAGCATATGTGTTATGTAAATTATATCTTACAAGTTGCAAGCCTCATGCATAGTATACTAATAGTGCCCGCACCTTGTCCTAATTAGCTCGGATTACCGGGATTATCATCGCAATACACATGTTTTAACCAAGTGTCACAAAGGGGTACCTCTATGCCGCCTGTACAAAGGTCTAAGGAGAAAGCTCGCATTGGATTTCTCGCTTTTGGTTATTCTCAACTTAGACATCCATACCGGGACAACATAGACAACAGATAATGGACTCCTCTTTAATGCATAAGCATGTAGCAACAATTAATTTTCTCATATGAGATTGAGGATATTTGTCCAAAACTGAAACTTCCACCATGGATCATGGCTTTAGTTAGCGGCCCAATGTTCTTCTCTAACATTATGCATGCTCTAACCATTTTAGTGGTAAATCTCCCTTACTTCAGACAAGACGAACATGCATAGCAACTCACATGATATTCAACAAAGAGTAGTTGATGGCGTCCCCAGGAACATGGTTATCGCACAACAAGCAACTTAATAAGAGATAAAGTGCATAAGTACATATTCAATACCACAATAGTTTTTAAGCTATTTGTCCCATGAGCTATATATTGCAAAGATAAAGAATGAAAATTTTAAAGGTAGCACTCAAGCAATTTACTTTGGAATGGCGGAGAAATACCATGCAGTAGGTAGGTATGGTGGACACAAATGGCATAGTGGTTGGCTCAAGGATTTTGGATGCATGAGAAGTATTCCCTCTCGATACAAGGCTTAGGCTAGCAAGGTTGTTTGAAACAAACACAAGGATGAAGCGGTGCAGCAAAACTCACATAAAAGACATATTGTAAACATTATAAGACTCTATACCGTCTTCCTTGTTGTTCAAACTCAATACTAGAAATTATCTAGACCTTAGAGCAACCAAACATGCAAATCAGATTTTAGCATGCTCTATGTATTTCTTCATTAATAGGTGCAAAGTATATGATGCAAGAGCTTAAATATGAGCACAACAATTGCCAAGTATCACATAATTCAAGATATTATACCAATTACCACATATATCATTTTCCAATTCCAATCATATAACAATTTAACGAAGAAGAAACTTTCGCCATGAATACTATGAGTAAAGCCTAAGGACATATTTGTCCATATGCAACAGCGGAGCGTGTCTCTCTCCCACACAATGAATGCTAGGATCCATTTTATTCAAACAAAACAGAAACAAAAACAAACCGACGCTCCAAGTAAAGTACATAAGATGTGACGGAATAAAAATATAGTTTCAGGGGAGGAACCTGATAATGTTGTCGATGAAGAAGGGGATGCCTTGGGCATCCCCAAGCTTAGACGCTTGAGTCTTCTTGATATATGCAGGGGTGAACCACCGGGGCATCCCCAAGCTTAGAGCTTTCACTCTCCTTGATCATAGTGTATATCATCCTCCTCTCTTGATCCTTGAAAACTTCCTCCACACCAAACTCAAAACAAACTCATTAGAGTGTTAGTGCATAATCAAAATTCACATATTCAGAGGTAACACAATCATTCTTTATACTTCTGGACATTGCACAAAGCTACTGAAAGTCAATGGAATCGAAAAATCCATCAAGCATGACAAAACAGGCAATGCAAAACAAAAGGCAGAATCTGTCAAAACAGAACAGTTCGTAAAGACGTATTTTTAACAGGCACCAGACTTGCTCAGATGAGAAAACTTAAAACTAATGAAAGTTGCGTACATATCTGAGGATCACTCACGTAAATTGGCATAATTTTCTGAGTTACCTACAGGAAATTAGACCCAGATTCGTGACAGCAAAGAAAACTGTTTCTGCGCAGTAATCCAAATCTAGTATCATCCTTCTATTAGAGACTTTACTTGGCACAACAATGCAATAAAACTAAGATAAGGAGAGGTTGCTACAGTAATAAACAACTTCCAAGACTCAAATATAAAATAAAAGTACTGTAGTAAAAACATGGGTTGTCTCCCATAAGCGCTTTTCTTTAACGCCTTTCAGCTAGGCGCAGAAAGTGTGTATCAAGTATTATCAAGAGATGGTGCATTGATATCATTAGCTCCCCCTTCTGTAGTGGTACTAAGGGCTTTGTCAATTTTAGGCCTATAATAATATTTTTTTGGTTTAGGCACCTTAGAGACATACATAAACTTTTGCTCCTTACCCACATAAGCTTTCTCCTTATACTTAAGAGAAGAAAAAGTTGAACCCAAGGTTCCCATAGCTTCTTCAAGTTCACCAATCCTATTAATTTGATTATCATGGACAACACAAGTTCCTAGAACACTAATTCTTTCATCAATTCCTCCTAAGGATTTATCAAGTTCATCAGTTTTATCAAGCAACATTTCCAATTTAGTTTCAAAGCTTGGAAATTTTTTCTCTATGGTTTCCAATTTTTTCATAACATCCTCAAGAGAGATTTCGCTTTTAGTTTCATTAACAGGTGGTATTCCAACTAGACTCTCAATGATGCAACTAGCTTCTAAAGCAGGAGTACCTAGGAAATTACCCCCGAAAGAGTATCAAGAACATACCTATTCCAACTAGATATACCAACATAAAAGTTCCTAAGTAGGATAATAGTGGAGTGTTTCTTAGTGCACCTATGATGAGCATCACTAATTCTATACCAAGCATCTTTAAAACTTTCTCCACCTTGTTGTTTAAAAGAACGAACTTCAACTTCAGGATTACTCATTTTAGCAGCAGTAAATAAAGTAAACTAGATAAAGTAAATGCAAGTAACTAATTTTTTTGTGTTTTTGATATAGCAAACAAGATAGTAAATAAAGTAAAACTAGCAACTAATTTTTTTGTGTTTTGATTTAGTGCAGCAAACAAAGTAGTAAATAAAATAAAGCAAGATAAAAACAAAGTAAAGAGATTGCGATGTGAAGACTCCCCTTGCAGCGTGTCTTGATCTCCCCGGCAACGGCGCCAGAAAAAGAGCTGCTTGTGCACAGTTGACGTGGGCGTAGTAGCTTCCTTGTGACGGTAAAGAACTCGTCTGTTGGGAACCCCAAGAGGAAGGTATGATGTGTACAGCAGCAAGTTTTCCCTCAGTAAGAAACCAAGGTTTATCGAACCAGTAGGAGCCAAGAAGCACGTTGAAGGTTGATGGCGGCGAGATGTAGTGCGGCGCAACACCAGGGATTCCGGCGCCAACGTGGAACCTGCACAACACAACCAAAGTACTTTGTCCCAACGAAACAGTGAGGTTGTCAATCTCACCGGCTTGCTGTAACAAAGGATTAGATGTATAGTGTGGATGATGATTGTTTGCAGAAAACAGTAAAACAAATATTGCAGTAGATTATATTCGATGTAAAAGAATGGACTGGGGTCCACAGTTCACTAGAGGTGTCTCTCCCATAAGATAAATAGCATGTTGGGTGAACAAATTACAGTTGGGCAATTGACAAATAGAGAGGGCATGACAATGCACATACATGATATGATGAGTATTGTGAGATTCAATTGGGCATTACGACAAAGTACATAGACCGCTATCCAGCATGCATCTATGCCTAAAAAGTCCACCTTCAGGTTATCATCCGAACCCCTTCCAGTATTAAGTTGCAAACAACAGACAATTGCATTAAGTATGGTGCGTAATGTAATCAATAACTACATCCTCGGACATAGCATCAATGTTTTATCCCTAGTGGCAACAACACATCCACAACCTTAGAACTTTCTGTCACTGTCCCAGATTTAATGGAGGCATGAACCCACTATCGAGCATAAATACTCCCTCTTGGAGTTAAGAGTAAAAACTTGGCCAGAGCCTCTACTAATAACGGAGAGCATGCAAGATCATAAACAACACATAAGTAATAGATTGATAATCAACATAACATAGTATTCTCTATCCATCGGATCCCAACAAACACAACATATAGCATTACATATAGATGATCTTGATCATGTTAGGCAGCTCACAAGATCCGACAATGAAGCACAATGAGGAGAAGATGACCATCTAGCTACTGCTATGGACCCGTAGTCCAGGGGTGAACTACTCACTCATCAATCCGGAGGCGACCATGGCGGTGAAGAGTCCTCCGGGAGATGATTCCCCTCTCCGGCAGGGTGCCGGAGGCGATCTCCTGAATCCCCCGAGATGGGATTGGCGGCGGCGACGTCTCTGGAAGGTTTTCCGTATCGTGGCTCTCGGTACTGGGGGTTTCGCGATGAAGGCTTTAAGTAGGCGGAAGGGCAGGTCAGGGGGCCACACGAGGGCCCCACACGACAGGCCGGCGCGGCCAAGGCCCAGGCCGCGCCGCCCTGGTGTCTGGGCGCCTCGTGGCCCCACTTCGTGACTCCTTCGGTCTTCTGGAAGCTTCGTGTGAAAATAGGCCCCTGGGCGTTGATTTCGTCCAATTCCGAGAATATTTCCTTACTAGGATTTCTGAAACCAAAAACAGCAGAAAACAACAACTGGCTCTTCGGCATCTCGTTAATAGGTTAGTGCCGGAAAATGCATAATAATGACATATAATGTGTATAAAACATGTGAGTATCATCATAAAAGTATCATGGAACATAAGAAATTATAGATACGTTTGAGACGTATCAATCACAAAGAGAGAGATGAACCACATAGCTACGGTAGAGCCCTCAGCCTCGGGGGAGAACTACTCCCTCCTCATCATAGGAGACAGCAGCGTCGATGAAGATGGCGGTGGTGTCGATGGAGATGCCTTCCGGGGGCACTTCCCCGTCCCGGCGGCGTGCTGGAATAGAGACTTATGTCCCCCGAATCTTGGCTTCGCGATGGCGGCGGCTCTGGAACTTTTCTCGTATCGTGGCTTATTCGTCTAGGGTTTTCGCGACGGAGTCCTTAAGTAGGCGGAAAGGCAGCCTCGGAGGGGCCCTGGTGGGGCCACACCATAGGGGGGCGCGCCCATCCCCTTGGCCGCGCTGCCCTGGCGTTTGGTCTCCCCTGGCTCCCCTCTGGCCCTCCTTCGGTGCTCTGGAAGCTTCCGGGAAAAATAAGGTTCTGGGCGTTGATTTCGTCCAATTCCGAGAATATTTCCTTTGTAGGATTTCTGAAACCAAAAACAAGAGAAAACAGGAACTGGCACTTCGGCATCTTGTTTATAGGTTAGTTCCGGAAAATGCATCAAAACGATATAAAGTGTGAACAAAACATGTAGGTATTGTCATAAAACAAGCATGGAACATCAGAAATTATAGATACGTTGGAGACGTATCAACGATCATGGCTCCCATGTCTACAAAATGTTATAGTCATGGAGATCAAAGTACCTATTGAACTTTGTAGGTATGGTTTACTTTGTGATCAAATAAATGATTTGTGGACAAAGGATTGATTTTGAATAATGATAAACCAACTACATGCAAAGAAGTTATGATGGGCCCTGACTCCGTTAAAATGGCTATGCGCCATGAAATTCAAGATAGATGAATACTTTTTGAACGTAAATGGATCAATAAAATTGATGGACTTGGATGAAATATCCTTGAAGAAGCTCGACTTGTCGAAAAGTTGTTTACGACAAAGTTCAAAGAGTTGACTACGATAAGATTAGATCTTCCGTAGCAATGCTTATAGTCTATGTGGATTATTCTAGTAATCACTACATATTTCTTTTACGAGATATGTGCTATCCAGGACTGGCGCGTGGTTGACGTGGGATAGCAACGTCGCCAGAAAGTAGCTTCCTTGTGACGGTAAAGCACTCGTCCGTTGGGAACCCCAAGAGGAAGGTATGATGCGTACAGCGGCAAGTTTTCCCTCAGTAAGAAACCAAGGTTTATCGAACCAGTAGGAGTCAAGAAGCACGTTGAAGGTTGTTTGTGACGGAGTGTAGTGCGGCGCAACACCAGGGATTCCGGCGCCAACGTGGAACCTGCACAACACAATCCAAGTACTTTGCCCCAACTTAACGGTGAGGTTGTCAATCTCACCGGCTTGCTGTAACAAAGGATTAGATGTATAGTGTGGAAGATGATTGTTTGCAGAAAACAGTAGAACGAGTATTGCAGTAGATTGTATTCGATGTAAAAGAATGGACCGGGGTCCACAGTTCACTAGAGGTGTCTCTCCCATAAGATAAATAGCATGTTGGGTGAACAAATTACAGTTGGGCAATTGACAAATAAAGAGAGCATAACAATGCACATACATGTCATGATGAGTATTGTGAGATTTAATTGGGCATTACGACAAAGTACATAGACCGCTATCCAGCATGCATCTATGCCTAAAAAGTCCACCTTCAGGTTATCATCCGAACCCCCTCCAGTATTAAGTTGCAAACAACAGACGATTGCATTAAGTATGGTGCGTAATGTAATCAACAAATACATCCTTAGATATAGCATTGATGTTTTATCCCTAGTGGCAACAGCACATCCACAATCTTAGAACTTTCTGTCACTGTCCCAGATTTAATGAAGGCATGAACCCACTATCGAGCATAATTACTCCCTCTTTAGTTACAAGCAATGACTTGGCCAGAGCCTCTACTAGCAACGGAGAGCATGCAAGATCATAAACAACACATAGATAGGTTGATAATCAACATAGCATAGTATTCCATATTCATCGGATCCCAACAAACGCAACATTTAGCATTACAGATAGATGATCTTGATCATGTTAGGCAGCTCACAAGATCCAACAATGATAGCACAATGAGGAGAAGACGACCATCTAGCTACTGCTATGGACCCATAGTCCAGGGGTGAACTACTCACACATCAATCCGGAGGCGACCATGGCGGTAAAGAGTCCTCCGAAAGATGATTCCCCTCTCCGGCAGGGTGCCGGAGGCGATCTCCTGAATCCCCCGAGATGGGATTGGCAGCGGCGGCGTCTCTGGAAGGTTTTCCGTATCGTGGCTCTCGGTACTGGAACTACTATCGACGAAGGCTTAAGTAGGCGGAAGGGTAGGTCAGGGGGCGTCACGGGGGACCCACACAGCAGGGCCGCGCGGCCAGGGCCCAGGCTGCGCCGCCCTGGCGTGTCGTCGCCCCGTGGCCCCACTTTGTTTCCTCTTCGGACTTCTGGAAGCTTCGTGGAAAAATAGGACCCTCGGCGTTGAGTTCGTCCAATTCCGAGAATATTTCCTTACTAGGATTTCTGAAACCAAAAACAACAGAAAACAGCAACTGGCTCTTCGGCATCTCGTTAATAGGTTAGTGCCGGAAAATGCATAATAATGACATATAATGTGTATAAAACATGTGAGTATCATCATAAAAGTAGCATGGAACATAAGAAATTATAGATATGTTTGAGACGTATCAAGCATCCCCAAGCTTAGTTCCTACTCGTCCCGAGTAGGTAAACGATAACAAAGATAATTTCTTGAGTGACATGCTATCATAATCTTGATCAATACTATTGTAAGCACATGTAATGAATGCAGCGATTCGAAGCTATGGTAAATACAATGAGTAAACAATTGAATCATATAGCAAAGAATTTTCATGAATAGTACTTTCAAGAAAAGTATCAATAAGTCTTGCATAAGAGTTAACTCATAAAGCAATAAATTCATAGTAAAGGCATTGAAGCAACACAAAGGAAGATTAAGTTTCAGCGGTTGCTTTCAACTTATAACATGTATATCTCATGGATAGTTGTCAACATAAAGTAATATAACAAATGCAATATGCAAGTATGCAGGAATCAATGCACATTTAACACAAGTGTTTGCTTCTTAGATAGAAGGAAATGGGTGAACTGACTCAACATAAAAGTAGAAGAAAGGCCCTTCGCAGAGGGAAGCATTGATTGCTATGTTTGTGCTAGAGCTTTTATTTTGAAAACAAGAAACAATTTTGTCAACGGTAGTAATAAAGCATATGTATCATGTAAATTATATCCTACAAGTTGCAAGCCTCATGCAAAGATTACCAATAGTGCCCGCACCCTGTCCTAATTAGCTCGGATTACCTGGATTATCATCGCAATACATATGTTTTAACCAAGTGTCACAAAGGGGTACCTCTATGCCGCCTGTACAAAGGTCTAAGGTGAAAGCTCGCATTGGATTTCTCGCTTTTGATTATTCTCAACTTAGACATCCATACCGGGACAACATAGACAACAGATAATGGACTCCTCTTTAATGCATAAGCATTTAGCAACAAATAATATTGTCATATGAGGTTGAGGATATTTGTCCAAAACTGTAACTTCCACCATGAATCATGGCTTTAGTTAGCGGCCCAATGTTCTTCTCTAACAATATGCATACTCAAACCATTCAACTCATGGTAAATCGCCCTTACTTCAGACAAGACGAACATGCATAGCAACTCACATGATATTCAACAAAGTGTAGTTGATGGCGTCCCCAGGAACATGGTTATCGCTCAACAAGCAACTTAATAAGAAATAAGATGCATAAGTACATATTCAATACCACAATAGTTTTTAGGCTATTTGTCCCATGAGCTATATATTGCAAAGATAAAGAATGGAAATTTTAAAGGTAGCACTCAAGCAATTTACTTTGGAATGGCGGAGAAATACCATGTAGTAGGTAGGTATGGTGGACACAAGTGGCATAGTGTTTGGCTCAAGGATTTTGGATGCATGAGAAGTAATCCCTCTCGATACAAGGTTTAGGCTAGCAAGGTTGTTTAAAGCAAACACAAGTATGAACCGGTACAGCAAAACTCACATAAAAGACATATTGTAAGCATTATAAGACTCTATACCGTCTTCCTTGTTGTTCGACCCTTACTAGAAAATATCTAGACCTTAGAGAGACCAATTATGCAAACCAAATTTTAGCAAGCTCTATGTATTTCTTCATTAATAGGTGCAAGATATATGATGCAAGAGCTTAAAAATGAGCACAACAATTGCCAAGTATCACATTATTCAAGATATTATACCAATTACCACATGTAACATTTCCCGTTTCCAACCATATAACAATTTAACGAAGCAGTTCAACCTTCGCCATGAATATTATGAGTAAAGCCTAAGGACATATTTGTCCATATGCAACAGCGGAGCGTGTCTCTCTCCCACACAATGAATGCTAGGATCCAACTTTATTCAAACAAAACAAAAATAAAACATACAGACGCTCCAAGTAAAGCACATAAGATGTGATGGAATAAAAATATAGTTTCACTAGAGGAACCTGATAATGTTGTCGATGAAGAAGGGGATGCCTTGGGAATCCCAAAGCTTAGACGCTTGAGTCTTCTTGAAATATGCAGGGATGAACCACCGGGGCATCCCCAAGCTTAGAGCTTTCACTCTCCTTGATCATATTGTATCATCTTCCTCTCTTGATCCTTGAAAACTTCCTCCACACCAAACTCAAAACAACTCATTAGAGGGTTAGTGCATAATCAAAAATTCACATATTCAGAGGTGACACAATCATTTTTAACACTTCTGGACATTGTACAAAGCTACTGAAAGTTAATGGAATAAAGAAATCCATCAAACATAGCAAAAAAGGCAATGCGAAATAAAAGGCAGAATCTGTCAAAACAGAACAGTCCGTAAAGACGTATTTTTCTGGGGCACTAAACTTGCTCAGATGAAAATGCTCAAATTTAATGAAAGTTGCGTACATATCTTAGGATCACGCACGTAAATTGGCATAATTTTCTGAGTTACCTACAGACGGGGCGACTCAAATTCGTGACAGCAAGAAATCTGTTACTGCGCAGCAATCCAAATCTAGTATCAACTCTACTATCAAAGGCTTTACTTGGCACAACAATGCAACAAAACTAAGATAAGGAGAGGTTGCTACAGTAGTAACAACTTCCAAGACTCAAATATAAAACAAAAGTACTGTAGTAAAATCATGGGTTGTCTCCCATAAGCGCTTTTCTTTAACGCCTTTCAGCTAGGCGCAGAAAGTGTGTATCAAGTATTATCAAGAGGTGAAGCATCAACATCATAATTTGTTCTAATGATAGAATCAAAAGGTAACTGCATTCTCTTTCTAGGGAAGTGTTCCATACCTTCCTTGAGAGGAAATTGATATTTAATATTACCTTCCTTCATATCAATGGTAGCACCAACAGTTCGAAGAAAAGGTCTTCTCAATATAATGGGACAAGATGCATTGCATTCAATATCCAAGACAACAAAATCAACGGGGACAAGGTTATTGTTAACCGTAATGCGAACATTATCAATCTTCCCCAAAGGTTTCTTTATAGCATTATCAGCAAGATTAACATCCAAATAACAATTTTTCAATGGTGGCAAGTCAAGCATATCATAAATTTTCTTAGGCATAACAAAAATACTTGCACCAAGATCACATAAAGCATTACAATCAAAGTCATTGACCTTCATCTTAATGATGGGCTCCCAACCATCCTCTAACTTCCTAGGAATAGAAGCTTCGCGTTCTAATTTCTCTTCTCTAGCTTTTATGAGAGCATTTGTAATATGTTTCGTAAAGGCCAAATTTATAGCACTAGCATTAGGACTGTTAGCAAGTTTTTGTAAGAACTTTATAACTTCAGAGATGTGGCAATCATCAAAATCTAAACCATTATAATCTAAAGCAATGGGATCATTGTCCCCAATGTTGGAAAAAATTTCAGCAGTTTTATCACAAAGCAGTTTTAGCTTTAGCGATTTCCAGTTAGCTTTGCAGGCTTTGCATTAGGAGTAGAAACATTGCCAACACCAATTATTTTACCATTAATAGTAGGAGGTGCAGCAACATGTAAAGCATTAGCATTACTAGTGGTGGTAATAGTCCAAACTTTAGCTACATTATTCTCTTTAGCTAGTTTTTCATTTTCTTCTCTTTCCCACCTAGCATGCAATTCAGCCATCAATCTAATATTTTCATTAATTCTAACTTGGATGGCATTTGCTGTAGTAACAATTTTATTTTTGTTATCCTTATTAGGCATAACTTTCAATTTCAAAAGATCAACATCAGCAGCAAGACTATCAACTTTAGAAGCAAGTATATCAATTTTCCCAAGCTTTTCTTCATCAGATTTGTTAAAAGCAGTTTGTGTACTAATAAATTCTTTAAGCATGGCTTCAAGTCCAGGGGGTGTATTCCTATTATTGTTGTAAGAATTCCCATAAGAATTACCATAACCGTTACCATTGTTATAAGGATATGGCCTATAGTTGTTACTAGAATTATTCCGATAAGCATTGTTGTTGAAATTATTATTTTTAATGAAGTTCACATCAACATGTTCTTCTTGGTCAACCAATGAAGCTAACGGAACATTATTAGGATCAACATTAGATCTACCATTCACAAGCATAGACATTATAGCATCAATCTTATCACTCAAGGAAGAGGTTTCTTGATACGGGCATGGAGGCCTATGTGGAGCCCAGATTCAGGACTCCACCAGCTTATTTATCCTAGATTATGTAATGGTCATATGTGGGCCAATTAGGGTTTTTAATAAATTGAGTCAGTTTGGTTTGGGCCTGTCCAAACCAAGGTAGAGAGGCCCACTAGGGCTGGCCGGCCACTCCATCCTCTCATATAAGGTGGAGGCATGGCTAGGGTTAGGGGAGAACAAGTTTAGTCTAAAAGTTTAGGGTTTCCCTATTGCGTGTGATCACGTGTATCATCCCTCCGAGGGTACGGCGCTGCCGTTATCTATTATATCCGCTGCGAAGGTTCTTGTGTTCATCAAGGATTGTCTAGCTCTTGGTTTGAGGCGTATCGTTCATCGATCCGTTGCTTGCTGGATTCGTTCCCTCTTCTCCAGGATGCGTTCATCGCGTTGTTGGGAGGATTTACTACCCCGTGTTCTCGCTGTGAAAGATCGGGCATCAATCTAGGTGGATCGCGTTGGAGCTACCTTATCATGTGGTATCAGCTTTCTGGGTTGCTCACGGCGAGGTTTTGTTGATCGATCTCTTTGATCGGTTTACATCGGAGAAGATTAGCTCTAAGATCGGAGGAGTTTGGCTCTCGGTCGAAGGAGGTTGGTTGGAGGAACTTTGGTGTTGTTTGGTGTAGTTTGGAGGTCATCCATGGCTGTTTCGGAGGTCAAAATCGCGAAAAATCTCGACCAGAATCGGGAAGAAGACGAAATTTCGCGAGCAGGAAAAACCCGGTCTGAAATCCGGTCAACCGGGCCAGTGACCGGGCAGCCTGGCGTGGAATCCGGTCAACCGGGCGGCAAACCGGGAAGTTCGCAAAAAATCGTCCGGTTGTGTTCCGGTCCGACGCATCCGGTTGCCGACCGGTCAACCGGGCCAGGGACCAGGCTGGCCGGTCTGGAGGCCGGTCTAACCGGGCCCTGGGCTGGGCTGGCTCCGACTGTTGCGGTTTTTACTCCAGCGGTTTCTCCTGTTGCTCCTGTTTCATCTCCGGCGAAATTTGCTGTTGCTACTGATGATGCTACTTCGTTTCCAGGCGATGTTCTGGGCATGAGGTGTACTCTTCCGACGAAATCTAGTAAATTTTTCAATGACTATCTGGATTGTTTGAAGGGAGAACAGCGTCCGCCATCCAGTCTTCGTTGGTATCTACACCGTCTTGCGACAGTTCAGGAATATGAAGATTGGGAGAGGAACATGGAGTTGGGTTTTGCTCGATGCCGCACATACAAAAGGAAGTTCAATAGTTCATATGCCTTTTATCTTGCTATACGGCGTGTGGACGAGGCATTGGAACGTGACTGGGAGGATGTGGTGTGGAAGGCAAGCAAGACTTGAGGACGGCGAGGACGTGTCATGTTCATATCACGTCACCTTTTCCAGAAGACCCTCACGCGTTGGGGACAACGCTTCTTGAAGGGGGGGAGGATGATACGGGCATGGAGGCCTATGTGGAGCCCAGATTCAGGACTCCACCAGCTTATTTATCCTAGATTATGTAATGGTCATATGTGGGCCAATTAGGGTTTTTAATAAATTGAGTCAGTTTGGTTTGGGCCTGTCCAAACCAAGGTAGAGAGGCCCACTAGGGCTGGCCGGCCACTCCATCCTCTCATATAAGGTGGAGGCACGGCTAGGGTTAGGGGAGAACAAGTTTAGTCTAAAAGTTTAGGGTTTCCCTATTGCGTGTGATCACGTGTATCATCCCTCCGGGGGTACGGCGCTGCCGTTATCTATTATATCCGCTGCGAAGGTTCTTGTGTTCATCAAGGATTGTCTAGCTCTTGGTTTGAGGCGTATCGTTCATCGATCCGTTGCTTGCTGGATTCGTTCCCTCTTCTCCAGGCTGCGTTCATCGCGTTGTTGGGAGGATTTACTACCCCGTGTTCTCGCTGTGAAAGATCGGGCATCAATCTAGGTGGATCGCGTTGGAGCTACCTTATCATTTTTTCAACAGAATTTACCTTCTTACCTTGTGGAGCCCTTTCTGTGTGCCATTCAGAGTAATTAATCATCATATCATCAAGAAGCTTTGTTGCGGCGCCTAGAGTGATGGACATAAAGGTACCTCCAGCAGCTGAATCCAATAGGTTCCGTGAAGAAAAATTCAGTCCTACATAAAAGGTTTGGATGATCATCCAAGTAGTCAGTCCATGGGTTGGGCAATTTTTAACCAAAGATTTCATTCTTTCCCATGCTTGTGCAACATGCTCAGTATCCAATTGCTTAAAATTCATTATGCTACTTCTCAAAGATATAATTTTAGCAGGAGGATAATATCTACCAATGAAAGCATCCTTACATTTAGTCCATGAATCAATACTATTCTTATGCAGAGATAGCAACCAATCTTTAGCTCTTCCTCTTAATGAGAAAGGAAACAATTTTAACTTTATAATGTCACCATCTACATCCTTATACTTTTGAATTTCACATAGTTCAACAAAATTATTTAGATGGGCAGCAGCATCATCAGAACTAACACCAGAAAATTGCTCTCTCATAACAAGATTTAGTAAAGCAGATTTAATTTCAAAGAATTCTGCTATAGTAGCAGGTGGAGCAATAGGTGTGCATAAGAAATCATTATTATTTGTGTTTGTGAAGTCACACAACTTAGTATTTTCAGGAGTATTCATTTTAGCAGTAGTAAATAAAGCAAACTAGATAAAGTAAATGCAAGTAACTAATTTTTTTGTGTTTTTAATATGGAGATTGCAAACAAGACAGTAAATAAAGTAAAGCTAGCAACTAATTTTTGTGTGTTTTGATATAATGCAGCAAACAAAGTAGTAAATAAAATAAAGTAAAGCAAGACAAAAACAAAGTAAAGAAATTGGAGGTGGAGACTCCCCTTGCAGCGTGTCTTGATCTCCCCGGCAACGGCGCCAGAAAAAGAGCTGCTGTCCAGGACTGGCGCGTGGTTGACGTGGGATTGCAACGTCGCCAAAAAGTAGCTTCCTTGTGACGGTAAAGCACTCGTCCGTTGGGAACCCCAAGAGGAAGGTATGATGCGTACAGCGACAAGTTTTCCCTCAGTAAGAAACCAAGGTTTATCGAACCAGTAAGAGTCAAGAAGCACGTTGAAGGTTGTTGGTGACGTAGTGTAGTGCGGCGCAACACCATGGATTCCGGCGCCAACGTGGAACCTTCACAACACAATCCAAGTACTTTGCCCCAACTTAACAGTGAGGTTGTCAATCTCACCGGCTTGCTGTAACAAAGGATTAGATGTATAGTGTGGAAGATGATTGTTTGTAGAAAACAGTAGAATGAGTATTGCAGTAGATTGTATTCGATGTAAAAGAATGGACCGGGGGCCACAGTTCACTAGAGGTGTCTCTCCCATAAGATAAATAGCATGTTGGGTGAACAAATTACAGTTGGGCAATTGACAAATAAAGAGAGCATAACAATGCACATACATGTCATGATGAGTATTGTGAGATTTAATTGGGCATTACGACAAAGTACATAGACCGCTATCCAGCATGCATCTATGCCTAAAAAGTCCACCTTCAGGTTATCATCCGAACCCCCTCCACTATTAAGTTGCAAACAACAGACGATTGCATTAAGTATGGTGCGTAATGTAATCAACAAATACATCCTTAGATATAGCATTGATGTTTTATCCCTAGTGGCAACAGCACATCCACAATCTTAGAACTTTCTGTCACTGTCCCAGATTTAATGAAGGCATGAACCCACTATCGAGCATAATTACTCCCTCTTGGAGTTACAAGCAATGACTTGGCCAGAGCCTCTACTAGCAACGGAGAGCATGCAAGATCATAAACAACACATAGATAGATTGATAATCAACATAGCATAGTATTCCATATTCATCGGATCCCAACAAACGCAACATGTAGCATTACAGATAGATGATCTTGATCATGTTAGGCAGCTCACAAGATCCAACAATGATAGCACAATGAGGAGAAGACGACCATCTAGCTACTGCTATGGACCCATAGTCCAGGGGTGAACTACTCATACATCAATCCGGAGGCGACCATGGCGGTGAAGAGTCCTCCGGGAGATGATTCCCCTCTCCGGCAGGGTGCTTAAGGCGATCTTCTGAATCCCCCGAGATGGGATTGGCGGCGGCGGCGTCTCTGGAAGGTTTTCCGTATCGTGGCTCTCGGTACTGGAACTACTATCGACGAAGGCTTAAGTAGGCGGAAGGGTAGGTCAGGGGGCATCACGGGGGACCCACACAGCAGGGCCGCGCGGCCAGGGCCCAGGCCGCGCAGCCCTGGCGTGTCGTCGCCCCGTGGCCCCACTTCGTTTCCTCTTCGGACTTCTGGAAGCTTCGTGGAAAAATAGGACCCTGGGCGTTGATTTCGTCCAATTCCGAGAATATTTCCTTACTAGGATTTCTGAAACCAAAAACAGCAGAAAACAACAACTGGCTCTTCGGCATCTCGTTAATAGGTTAGTGCCGGAAAATGCATAATAATGATATATAATGTGTATAAAACATGTGAGTATCATCATAAAAGTAGCATGGAACATAAGAAATTATAGATACGTTTGAGACGTATCAATATGCTAGTAGGATGGCAAAATACATTACTTATCAGAAGTGTGTATTAAAGGTGTATACAAGATACAACGAAGAGTTTTTTTGCTAGTCCGTGGAATACTAGATAGGTATACGAACTTCAATTGGATGAAGTGAGTATCGCGGAGTTGGAATCTTCACCGGATGAAATAGTCAAAGAGTTTTTTGATTTCATCAGAAACGATGAAGATGCTTGCATTTGCAAGAAATTAAGTGGGAGCGCCGAGACATATTTATAATACTTTATGTAGATGACATATAGTTAGTTATAAATGATGTGATTATATACTTGATTAAAAAGGTTTCATTGAGAATTAAATTCAATGAAAGGATATGGACTGAAACATATTTAGTGTCAAGATCTATGAAGATAGATTGAAACACATAATAAGTTTAAGTAAAAGTACATAGAATGGATATTGAAGTAGTTCAATATAGAAATATTAAGAAAATATTATTGTCATGTGAAGGTTTAACAAAACTTGAGTATATTTGACACTCAATGAGTAAAGCCACATGAGTGATTTTAGATCACGAATAAAATGTACACAATCAGATGTCCTGTTCTCTAAAAAGTTAGGAGCATATACCAGAATGATTCATGTGATGATTATTGGAAAACAGTAAGAATATCCTTGAGTACTTTAGAAGAACCAAGGATTTTTTTTATATGGGGTAATGACAAACAAATCGTTGTAAGGTGTTGCACCGATATTAGTTTGGTCACATATAAAAATGAATTTCAAATCTCAATTAGGATAAGTATTGATTAAAAGGTATCACAATGAGCTAGATGAAATCTATACTAGATTTAGATGCGTTCTAAATATTGTGACGGATTCTACAAACGAAGGCAGAGTATGTCATTGTTTTGACAATGACTGAGGATGTTTAAGTCGAAGAGTTCTTTGAGAACTTGGTGTAGTTCCGATAGTGTCAGAACTTTGAAGCTATATTGTTTATGACAATATTAGTGACATATTTCAGACTGCGGAATTAAGGTTCCACCAAAAGACCAAACATATTTAATGCCGACTCATTTGGAAAATGAGTAATGCGTTGAGACACAAATGAATTGCAAAATACATACGTTTCTGAGCGTGTCAGATCCGTTGACTAAAACCTCTCCCGTGAGCAAAACATGATAAAGCACCGGAAGGCCAAGGGGTTATATCTTTACAAATGTAAACTAGATTATTTACTCTAGTGCAAGTGGGAGACTGTTGGAGATATGCCCAAGAGGCAATAATAAAATGGTTATTATAATATATCTTTGTGTTTATTTTAATGTTTGCATACCATGCTAAAATTGTATTAACCGAAACATTGATACATGTGTGTTATGTAAACAACAAGGAGTCCCTAGTAAGCCTCTTGTATAACTAGCATGTTGATTAATAGATGATCATGGTTTCGTGATCATGAACATTGGATGTTATTAATAACAAGGTTATGTCATTATATGAATGATGTAATGAACACACCCAATTAAGCGTAGCATATGATCACGTCATTAACTTCTATTTGCTATAAGCTTTCGATACATAGTTACCTAGTCCTTTCGACCATGAGATCATGTAAATCACTTATGCCGGAAGGGTACTTTGATTACATAAAACGCCACTGCGTAAATGGGTGGTTATAAAGATGGGATTAGGTATTCAGAAAGTATGAGTTGAGGCATATGGATCAATAGTGGGATTTGTCCATCCCGATGACGGATATATATACTCTGGGCCCTCTCGGTGGCATGTCGTATGATTAGCTTGCAAGCATATGAATGGTTCATAAGAGACCACATACCACGTTACGAGTAAAGAGTACTTGTCAGGAGACGAGGTTGAACGAGGTATAGAGATACCGATGATCAAACCTCGGACGAGTAAAATATCGCGTGACTAAGGGAATCAGTATCGTATGTAAATGGTTCAATCGATCACTAAAGTCATCGTTGAATATGTGGGAGCCATTATGGATCTCCAGATCCCGCTATTGGTTATTGGTCGGAGAGAAGTCTCAACCATGTCTGCATAGTTCACGAACTGTAGGGTGACACACTTAAGGTTTGATGTCGTTTAAGTAGATATGGAATATGGAATGGTGGAATGGAGTTCGAAGTTTTGTTCGGAGTCTCGGATGGAATCCAGGATATCACGAGGAGTTCCTAAATGGTCCGGAGAATAAGATTCATATATAGGAAGTCATTTTATAAGTTTGAAAATGATCCGGTGCATTTATGGAATGTTCTAGAAGGTTCTAGAAAAGTCCGGAAGAAATCACTATGGAAGGTGGAGTCCCGGAGGGACTTGATACGTCTCAAACGTATCTATAATTTCTTATGTTCCATGCTACTTTTATGATGATACTCACATGTTTTATACACATTATATGTCATTATTATGCATTTTCCGGCACTAACCTATTAACGAGATGCCGAAGAGCCAGTTGCTGTTTTCTGCTGTTTTTGGTTTCAGAAATCCTAGTAAGGAAATATTCTCGGAATTGGACGAAATCAACGCCCAGGGTCCTATTTTCCACGAAGCTTCCAGATGACCGATGGAGAGACGAAGTGGGGCCACGGGGCGCCGCCACACTAGGGCGGCGCGGCCCAGACCCTGGCCGCGCGGCCCTGTGGTGTGGGGCCCCCGTGAGGCCCCCTGACCTACCCTTCCGCCTACTTAAGCCTTCATCGATAATAGCCCCAGTACAGAGAGCCACGATACGGAAAACCTTCCAGAGACGCCGCCGCCGCCAATCCCATCACGGGGGATTCAGGAGATCGCCTCTGGCACCCTGCCGGAGAGGGGAATCATCTCCCGGAGGACTCTACACCGCCATGGTCGCCTCCGGATTGATGTATGAGTAGTTCACCCCTGGACTATGGGTCCATAGCAGTAGCTAGATGGTTGTCTTCTCCTCATTGTGCTATCATTGTTAGATCTTGTGAGCTGCCTAACATGATCAAGATCATCTATCTGTAATGCTACATGTGCGTTTGTTGGGATCCGATGAATAATGAATACTATGCTATGTTGATTATCAATCTATTTATGTGTTGTTTATGATCTTGCATGCTCTCCGTTGCTAGTAGAGGCTCTGGCCAAGTCATTGCTTGTAACTCCAAGAGGGAGTAATTATGCTCGATAGTGGGTTCATGTCTCCATTAAATCTGGGGGAGTGACAGCAACCTCTAAGGTTGTGGATGTGTTGTTGCCACTAGGGATAAAACATCAATTCTATATCTAAGGATGTATTTGTTGATTACATTACGCACCATACTTAATGCAATTGTCTGTTGTTTGCAACTTAATATTGGAGGGGGTTCGGATGATAACCTGAAGGTGGACTTTTTAGGCATAGATGCATGCTGGATAGCGGTCTATGTACTTTGTCGTAATGCCCAATTAAATCTCACACTACCCATCATAACATGTATGTGCATTGTTATGCTCTCTTTATTTGTCAATTGCCCAACTGTAATTTGTTCACCCAATATGCTTTTTCTTATGGGAGAGACACCTCTAGTGAACTGTGGACCCCGGTCCATTCTTTTACATCGAATACAATCTACTGCAATACTCGTTCTACTGTTTTCTGCAAACATCATCATCCACACTATACATCTAATCCTTTGTTACAGCAAGCCAGTGAGATTGACAACCTCACTGTTACGTTGGGGCAAAGTAATTTGGTTGTGTTGTGCAGGTTCCACGTTGGCACCGGAATCCCTGGTGTTGCGCCACACTACACTCCGCCGCCATCAACCTTCAACGTGCTTCTCGGCTCCTACTGGTTCGATAACCTTGGTTTCTTACTGAGGGAAAACTTGCTTCTATACGCATCACACCTTCCTCTTGGGGTTCCCAACGGACGTGTGTATACACCCTATCAAGCTCTTTTTCTGGCGCCGTTGCCGGGGAGATCAAGACACGCTGCAAGGGGAGTCTCCACTTCCAATCTCTTTACTTTGTTTTTGTCTTGCTTTACTTTTATTTACTACTTTGTTTGCTGCACTAAAACAAAACACACAAAAAATTAGTTGCTAGTTTTACTTTATTTACTATCTTGTTTGCATTCTCTATTAAAAACACAAAAAAAATTAGTTACTTGCATTTACTTTACTTATTTCATCATGTTTCCTCCTAAGTTTATTCTTAAAGATGTACCGGTAGGACGAGGGTCTATCCTTGGGAAAGATAATATAGAAGATTTTTTCACTCATATTAGTACGGTTGAAGATTTTGAAGATAGACACTTGGTAGAACTTGCTCCTACTTATGAAATTGTTGTTGCTTCTTTAGTACACGCATTAGAAGCTAGATTTGTTAATCTCAATCCCGTGATTCAACATATGTTTCTTACACTTAGTGATATGGAAGAAGGAGAAAAGAAAGATTTTGTATTAGAAACCCTACTTAAAGAATTTGGAGGTATAGCAAGAGAAGCTAGAAAAGTTTTTACTAAATATAATATGCTTGGCTCTTATACCAACTTCGCTAGTATCCTTGAAAAGATGGAAAAAGATAGACAAAAGTACACTAATCAAGTTAATTATGAGGGGGATATTAAAACATCGATACCTTGCAAGCTCTTAGGAATGTGTGAGGCTCTAGAAAATAACTATGCTTGGCTTGTCCCTGAAAATTTGTTTGATGAGAATAGCAAGCCTAAGACTAATGAAAAGGGAGCCTCTGAAACTTACATAGATAATATACAATGCATAGTTGAGAAAACTCCAAACCCCGCTGTTGATGCATCATCTCTTGATAATACTTGATATACACTTTCTGCGCCTAGTTGAAAGGCGTTAAAGAAAAGCGCTTATGGGAGACAACCCATTATTTTACTACAGTACTTTTATTTTATATTTGAGTCTTGGAAGTTGTTAGTACTGTAGCAACCTCTCCTTATCTTAGTTTTATTGCATTGTTGTGCCAAGTAAAGTCTTTAATGATAAAGTTGATACTAGATTTGGATTACTGCGCAGTAATAGATTTCTTGCTGTCACGAATTTGAATAGTAGTCTCTGTAGGTAACTCAGAAAATTATGCCAATTTACGAGCGTGATCCTCAGATATGTACGTAACTTTATTAGTTTTGAGTTTTCTCATTTGAGCAAGTCTGGTGTCCCAGAAAAATACGTATTTACGGACTGTTCTGTTTTGACAGATTCTGCCTTTTATTTCGCATTGCCTGTTTTGCTATGTTTGATGGATTTCTTTGTTCCATTAACTTTCAGTAGCTTTGTGCAATGTCCAGAAGTGTTAAGAATGATTGTGTCACCTCTGAACATGTGAATTTTTGGTTATGCACTAACCCTCTAATGAGTTTGTTTCGAGTTTGGTGTGGAGGAAGTTTTCAAGGATCAAGAGAGGAGGATGATACAATATGATAGAGAAGAGTGAAAGCTCTAAGCTTGGTAATGCCCCGGTGGTTCATCCCTGCATATTTCAAGAAGACTCAAGCGTCTAAGCTTGGGGATGCCCAAGGCATCCCCTTCTTCATCGACAACATTATCAGGTTCCTCTAGTGAAACTATATTTTTATTCCATCACATCTTATGTGCTTTACTTGGAGCGTCTTTATGTTTATGTTTTTGTTTTGTTTGAATAAAGTTGGATCCTAGCATTCATTGTGTGGGAGAGAGACACGCTCCACTGTTGCATATGGACAAATATGTCCTTAGGCTTTACTCATAATATTCATGGCGAAGGTTGAACTGCTTCGTTAAATTGTTATATGGTTGGAAACGGGAAATGCTACATGTGGTAATTGGTATAACATCTTTAATAATGTGATACTTGGCAATTGTTGTGCTCATGTTTAAGCTCTTGCATCATATACTTTGCACCTATTAATGAAGAAATACATAGAGCTTGCTAAAATTTGGTTTGCATAATTGGTCTCTCTAAGGTCTAGATATTTTCTAGTAAAGGTCAAACAACAAGGAAGACGGTATAGAGTCTTATAATGCTTACAATATGTCTTTTATGTGAGTTTTGCTGTACCGGTTCATACTTGTGTTTGCTTTAAACAACCTTGCTAGTCTAAACCTTGTATCGAGAGGGAATACTTCCCATGCATCCAAAATCCTTGAGCCAAACACTATGCCACTTGTGTCCACCATACCTACCTACTACATGGTATTTCTCCGCCATTCCAAAGTAAATTGCTTGAGTGCTACCTTTAAAATTTCCATTCTTTATCTTTGCAATATATAGCTCATGGGACAAATAGCCTAAAAACTATTGTGGTATTGAATATGTACTTATGTATCTTATTTCTTATAAGTTGCTTGTTGTGCGATAACCATGCTCCTGGTGACAAGGTATTAACTTGTCAATGCCTACAAGTAGTAGACTAGGGTTTCGTTGGATGTAGAGGGCAAGTAGATCTCGAAGGTTTCAGCCGAAAAGTACTCGACGATGTAAAAGCTAGGGTTTGAGAAACAATGATTCGATCCTTTCTTTGTCGCTCGACTCCCCCTTATATAGGAGGCGGAGCCGAGGGATTCGTAATACACAAGTTTACAGAGTCCGGGAGGGTTTCTGACCCGTCCCGCAAGATTACAAATTACACTTCCTATTACAACTCTAGCTTTCCTTATCATCATCTTGGGCTTCCGAACTTTATATTCTTCGATACGTGGGCCTTCAGTAAACCCCGGGTACTATCTTCGGTAGGCCCATTGGGGATGCATATGTCAGTAGCCCCCGAGATTTTGTTTGAATCGTAGAGTCAAGGAAAATCTCCACCTTTATAATTACTCAATATCTTTAAACTTTACCACATATCTTTGCATACAAATTTCTATATTGTACAGGGATAATGGTAGTTGGGGCTAGTTCATCTGACGGATCAGGTACTAGTTAACTGCTCTAGTGGCAATCCGCAAAAACCTACTTAAAGATCACGTCCCTGGACATGATCTCGGGATACTGGTGTAAACTTCGACAGGTGCCGCTTAAGGTCTTACCATTCTGTCGAGTCCCAGTCATATTTATCGGGTACCTAACGCGTCCGTTAGGATTTTTCTTCGTATCTGTTGATACGGAAAAAAGTAGCAAACCGACGTCAGAGACGGCGCTTCGCCACACAGAACGGATCTGGGGTCTTACGTTCGCAAAGTTTTGCGGCATTCAGAAATTATTCGCAACTTTGGCGTTCTGAGAATATATTGTCGAGTGCTTATTCGGCTGTTGGAATAGCACATTTTATTGAGTCAACGGATGACTTATATTGCTCTCCCGATGGGAGTATATGTAGAGTTATTTACATAACTCGAAATATGCTCCCTTTTTCTTCTTCTTTTGCTCTTTTTTTTTAATTTCATCGGGCACGCGAACAGCGTTCCCGATGGGAGTAGCCCCCGAGGCTACAACCAAGAACTAGTGCTTGGTTGTAGGCTCCACAATTTATGCCGCTATATTGTCATTCTTTCTCGAGCTACGCCACTAGAGCAGTTAACTAGTACGTGATCCGTCAGATGAACTAGCCCCAACTACCATTATCCCTGTACAATATAGAAATTCATATGCAAAGACATGTGATAAAGATCAGAGTTGTTGAATAAATATAAAGGTCGAGATTTTCTTTGACTCTACGATTCAAATAAAATCTCGGGGGCTACTGACATAGGCATCCCCAATGGGCCTGCCGAAGATAGTACCCGGGATTTATTCAAGGCCCACGACCCGAAAGATAAGAAGATTCGGAAGCCCAATATGTTGTTATGGAAAGATAGAGTTGTAATAGGAAGTGTAAAGTGTAATCTTACGGGACGGGTCAGAAACCCTCTCGAACTCTGTAAACTTGTACATCACGAATCCCTTGGCTCCACCTCCTATATAAGGGGGAGTCGAGGGACAAAGAAAGGATCGAATCATTGTTTTCTAAACCTTAGTTTTACAATCGTCGAGTACTTTTCGGCTGAAACCTTCGAGATCTACTTGCCCTCTACATCCAACGAAACCCTAGTCTACTACTTGTAGGCATTGACAAGTTGATACCTTGTCACTATGGGAATTCTTTTGATAATTGCTTGCGGAACCTCGATAAAGTTTTGCAGAGATGTGAAGAAACTAACCGTGGAGCCTACAACCAAGCACTAGTTATGAAAAGCTCCCACAAGTTCTATATTGAGCTTTTCATTCTTTCTCGAGCTTTTCATATCTCCCGCAAGTAGTGCTTGGTTGTAGGCTCCACAATATAGCGGCATAAATTGTGGAGCCTACAACCAAGCACTAGTTCTTGGCTGTAGCCTCGGGGGCTACTCCCATCGGGAACGCTGTTCGCGTGCCCGATGAAATTAAAAAAAGAGCAAAAGAAGAAGAAAAAGGGAGCATATTTTGAGTTATGTAAATAACTCTACATATACTCCCATCGGGAGAGCAATATAAGTCATCCGTTGACTCAATAAAATGTGCTATTCCCATCGGTACTAGTTAACTCTGATCTTTATCACATGTCTTTGCATATGAATTTCTATATTGTACAGGAAATATGCTCCCTTTTTCTTCTTTTTCTCTCTCTTTTTATAATTTCATCGGGCACGCGAACAGCGTTCCCGATGGGAGTAGCCCCCGAGGCTACAGCCAAGAACTAGTGCTTGGTTGTAGGCTCAACATTTTATTACATCATGTCGCTATATTGTTATTCTTTCTCGAGCTTTTCATATCTATCGGGTGCGCGAACAGCGCTCCCGATGGGAGTAGCCCCCGAGGCTATGAACAAATGCTTGCGTTTGACCATAGGCTCCCGCAAGTTCTATATTGTCATACTCGAATTTTACTTTTTTCCAAAGTAGCCCCCGAGCATTTGGGCAAAAACTTGTATTTGATCAAAGGCTCCCGAAGTAATAGATAAATTTTCCTGCCACCAATCTTCTTATTTCATACTCTGTCAAAATTTTCCCCTTGGTCAAAGTGACCTCAGTACTGAGGATAGCCACGATCTTTGTATCCCAAAAAACTCGAGTACTGCTGTCCCTGCCTTGTGGGTCCAAATTTCCTACCATGTTGACACGTCGTGCAAGTGGGGGACACACGTCCTCCACTTTTCCTGGCGCACGTACTATAATGCCTATTCTGTTTTATCTAAGTAAAAATACCTTTTTACCCTTCAGTTACGAGTTCCTTATCCACCGCACGATTTCTCCATCCAACGGTGCGTCGCTTCATCACACCTTTATTTAAGATCATCGTCGTCCTCCTCCTACACTTTCGCTCGCGCCGCTCCTCTGCTCTCATCTGCCCAAATCCTTCCTTGCGCCCCATAGTTCTTTGAGCTCCGCCACGCTCGCACTGTGCTACTGCGCCTTTGTTAATGCCACCGCGCAAACTCACCAGGCACAGTACTCCTGAATCCTCGATGGCCGCCGCGGATCTTGGAAGTGCGGAGTGGGAGAGATCCAAAATCTCCGCCCAAGACATCAACCTGCTGAAGAAACTGGGGATTAGCAAGAAACAAGACGCGCTGCGCTTCCCCAGCGAAGAAAGCTACCCAACCCCTCCAATGGAGTATCGGGTTAGTTTTGTTGATCATCTCATTCGCGGCCTCTCTGCCCCTATTCACAATTTTCTTCGCGGGTTGCTTTTCATGTATGGATTGCAACTCCACCATCTCACTCCCAACTCCATACTCCACATCTCGATCTTTATCACCCTCTGTGAGTCCTTCCTTGGAGTCCAGCCTAACTGGGCTTTATGGAAGCGTCTCTTTTTTTGTCGCCACAATGGCTCTGCCAACGTCGCCTATAACATAGGTGGCGTTGTTATCTGCGTCCGCCCTGATGTCGAGTACTTTGATGTCAAGTTCCCTGATTCAGTTCAAGGGTGGCGCAAAAAATGGTTATACATCCACGAGGAAAACCATGGGTCTGTTGAAGACAACATTCCTCCTTTTGACGGTGCCGAAAGAATCTATCGTCGCCGATCCTGGGATGCAGAGGCTACCACCGAAGAAAAAGCGGCGACAGAGGCACTGATGACTCGCATCCACGAACTTCAAAACACTCGTGGCCAAGAGTTGTCAGGTATCCAAATCACGACGTATTTCCTTAGGATTAGAGTGCAGCCTCTGCAGGCTCGCAAAAATCCCCTCTGGAAGTATGCTGGCGACGAAGATGTGGATCGCTTGTCAGTGGATTTGCCGGTCAAGGACTTAGAAAAACTTGTCCAAAAAATCTCCGCCCTCAACAAGAAAGATCCTGTCCCCTCGTCTTGCCGCGTGAAGCCATATAGCGCCACCAACCCTCTCCCTGAGGTAATTTCTCGTGTGACCCTTTTTTTATCGACTACTTTTTTGTTTTGTTTTTATTGACATCCTTTGTATAACTTTCTTGTCGACATTTTTCTGTTTTGTAGAACCATCCAGATCTTGTTTCTCTTCCTCCCGTTCCTGAAGGTGGAGAAGTCGAGGAACGGGCAGTTGTCACCGACGACAACCAGGGTACTTCTCGCCCTGAGAGTGAAGCCGCAGTTTCTCGAAAATCTGCGGTATCCTCTGAAAAAGAGACCGATTCTGAGGCTACTACCTCAGCACATTCCCCTCCTCCTGCTGTTTCTCCGAAGAACAAGAGGAAGAGGAATGAAGTCGAAGATTCCGGCACCTCCAATGCCGAAGAAGCTGGTCCTTCCGAAGGGAAGAAGGCTTTCGACCCTTTCTTGGACGCCCTTGTCAGCTCGTAAGTCCTTATTGTGCTTTGTTGTTTATCTTGCAAAATACTTGTCGTCGTTTTTCCTTATATTGTCGACGTTTTATTTGCAGTGATGACGAGGAAGAAAATCCTCCTATTGACGTGACTGCTCGAACGAGCACGTCACGTACTTTAGTTGTGTCGGATGCTCAACCTGATGTAGAGGAAACTTCGCCTCCTCCACATAACGTCAAGCATCCAACTCCACCTGCAAGCCCCCGAGCCCCTTCGCCGAAGAGGGCCAGGACTGAACTAGTCGAAGAACCCACCCAATTAAGTGGTGGTTTCACGACTTCTTCACTGAATGATGTATGTTTTATCTCTTACTCTTTTGTTTGTTACCTCTTTTTGCCATCGAATTTTTCCCGTACTATATTTGACTTTTCTTTCTTTGGATTTCTCTAGCCTTTGATGAAGGAGTTTTTCCGACTCGGTACCCAATTCGTCGGGTACCGTGATCTTTCAAACCAGCTGAAAGGTACTATCTTGCTATCTTTTTCTCAATTGCATTTCCCCTCTTAATTCTTGTCGCAATAGTCATTATTGTCGACTATCTTTTCAGCCGAACTTGCGGAAGCTAAAAATCATGCTGACACACTTGCTCGCAAACTGGAGCAAAGTGAAAAAGCTCGCAAGGAGGCTGAAGCAGATGCCAAAAAGGCTAAGGCAGAGGCTGCAACCGTCGAAGATCTTCGAAAGAGACTTCATGAGGCGGAAAAGTCTTTAAGCGAGCGGATTTCTGAACAGTCTGCTCGCGAAGAAGCGATTGTCAAGCGCCTGGCGTCGCAGAGCCGTCGCTTTGCCAGTAAGTGCCCAAACTATTTTGACTTCCTTGAACTTCTTCTATCTTGCTTACTTATCAATAAATTTTTGTCTTAGCAGGAAAGACGGGTCAAGAATATGAACTTACGGATCCCGAGAATGATCCCCTTCTTGACGCGCTTTCTCTCCTTGAGATTCATGGAGACGAGGCACGCGACGGCCTTGCCGAAGCTGAAGCGGGGTTGTCAAAACTTTATCCCTACTTCTTCCCGAAGAAAGAACAACCCGCGCCGTTCCTTGCCCTCGCCAAGTGCTTCAATACTCCCGAAAACCTTGGGCTCAAACTTCGCCAAGAGAGTTTGAAGGTTGGCGTGGAGGGTACTATCGCCTTGGTTGCCGATAGCCAACAGAATATCGACTGGACTAGGGTTGGCGACACGCAAGAGATGGAGACCAAAAGGTGGCAGTCGCTGATCAAAGCTGCAAAGCCAAACTCGAAGAAGGTCCTCGCTTATCTTGGGTGCAAACCAACTCCAGCTCCAAGCTCATCCAAAACGGAGGTCTAGTAGACCACCCTGTCTTTCGTCCTTTTTTTTGTTTCTCTTTCTTCCTTTTGATGTTGTCGCCAAAGTAGCTTTTGGCGACACTTATCCCACTAGGTCCATTGTAATGCCTTGTAATTACTCTGAACATCAATGGAATTCTATTTTGCTTGATGATTGATGTCGAACTTTTTAATTTCAGTTGATATTTGATAACTATACTCCAACTCCTGCCCCTTCCGATATTTTGCCTACTTCTTCTCGCTCGAGGAAAGTGCTTGTTAATACTGAACTTGGTGAAGATTCCTCGAGTGCGAGTTTATCGCAAGATTTGGAAGAACTTCGGCAACAACTTCAGTATGCGAAGAGGCAAACACTTGTGATGATGGAGCAATCTCGCAAGGCATCCGAAGCAGAAAAAATTGCACTTCAACAAGCTCAAGAGGCCATGGCTGCCAAGGAAGCCGCCGTTTCTGAAGCTGAAAAGGCAACTGCCCGAGAGAATTCCATGCTTGAACTAATGAATGAAGCCGCTGCCAATATGTCCGGTATTTTATTTCAAACCAAAACTCCTTCTACCTTTCTGATGTATCCTTTTTTGAGTTTTTCGTGCTGTCGTCAAATAGGTTCCTTTCTTGATGCTGCGGCTGAAGATGAAAGGGTAAACACGAGGACCAACCTGCTCGTTAACCTTTCTCTTGACCATGGTTGTCTGTTCTGGGCCACTCCAGAACGGACCCGACAAATTGTCAAATTTCAAGACCGCGCCTGTCAAGTTCGCGATTTCCTGGATTTCTGCACTAGAACCTTGTCTCTGGTTTACAAGATGATGTTTCCTCGGAACGAGGCACCCGATACTCTTCTTGGTTTGATGGAGAAATTTCGAGATGCTCCTCAAATTCATGGATTTGTTCGGGCGCAACTCTCTGCTGGCGCCAGGTTTGCTATGATGATGATCAAAATCTGCCATCCCAAGTTTGATATGAGCCAAATTGTTACCAAGTGCTTGGCCAAGATGGCGAAGAGGAAAAGGGATGTCAGTAAAATTGATGATCATGTGACCCCTGTTGCCGAAGATATGATGGATGAACTTCTTCGGATGGATTCTGAGTTCTTCGAGAAGGGCAGCTATGCTGAACACAGTACTCGTACTTCAAATCGGATGACCATAGATAATATACTAGGTCAGAATTGATTTTGCTTTTTCTTTAGGTTTTTCTCAGGAATTGTCTCTTGTATGTTGTAAACATGTTCTATATTGTAAAGCCCATAAATATTTTTATTTTTCTTCATCAAGCCCCCGAGTGTCTCGGTGGCGAATTTCTTTATTGTACGTGCGAGGTTTTAAACCAAGGCCACTAAATTTTACTGAATATGCTATGTTTGCGGGTGCGAGCCCCCGTGCCTTGTTGTTGATCGCTATCTTGTATTTTTCTTTATTTTGCGAGGTGTTTTCGCACCAAGGCGAAATACTTTCGGAGATATGTATTGCAAGTCTTAAGCACAAGCCCCCGAGCCTGTCGAAGAAATATATGTCTCAACTATCTTTATTATATTGCAGCACCGCGAGCCCGCCTCATTAAAAACCTTTTCTGGCTCCACTCGGTGCCCCAAAAAAGGAAAAGAGTGCGTCTGAAAACTCGCGGGCGTTTCAGTACATTGTATTTTTACAAGGAGGACTATATTTCGACACTAAGCGTAAAAACGCCTTAGCTGTGCCACGTTCCAGGGGTTTTTCTCGGGAACCCCTGACTTCTTGTCCTTGATTTTGTATGCTCCTCCTTCGATGACTTCCGTGACGATGTAAGGATCAAGCCATGGTGACTCGAGTTTTTCAGTGCTCTGTTGATTGAGTCGTAGAACTAGATCTCCCACCTGAAAGGACCTTGGTCTCAGACGTCGACTATGATAATTTTTCAAGTCTTGCTGGTACTTAGTGACCCGTGATAGTACTTCATCCCGAGCTTCATCTAATGCATCGACATCATCCTCCAATGCTATTCTTGAGGTTTCCTCGTCATATTCTGTGACTCTCGGGGAATCATGCTCTATTTCGATTGGCAACACTGCCTCAGCTCCGTGGACCAGGAAAAACGGAGTTTCCTGTGTTGCTGTATTTGGTGTTGTTCGTATACTCCATAACACACTGGGTAACTCTTCAGGCCAAGTATGTCGAGCTTTTGCCAGTGGTGCCAACAAGCGCTTCTTAATCCCGTTGCAGATGATGCCGTTGGCTTTTTCGACTTGACCATTGGTTTGCGGGTGTGCAACTGATGCAAAGTGTAGTTTGATGCCTACCTCTGCACAATATGCCTTGAATTCCTTGGATGTGAAGTTGCTACCGTTGTCCGTGACGATGCTATTAGGCACTCCAAACCTGAAGACGATGCTTTTCACGAATTTGACGACAGAGGCTCCGTCTGGTGAATTTATCGGCTTGGCTTCTATCCACTTGGTGAATTTATCGACAGCGACGAGCATGTACTCGTATCCTCCTGGCGAAGCTTTATGTAACTTCCCCACCATATCGAGGCCCCACTGAGCAAAGGGCCAAGACAATGGTATTGGCATCAGTTCTGCTGCCGGAGAATGAGGTTTCGCGGCGAATCTCTGGCACGCGTCGCAAGTTCGTACTATCTCCTTTGCATCCTCTATTGCTGTCAACCAATAAAACCCTGCTCTGAAAGCCTTGGCTACAATGGCTCGACTGCTTGCGTGGTGGCCGCAGATTCCTTCGTGCACATCCTTCAAGATCATCCTTCCTTCTTCGGGTGTAACGCACCTTTGTAGTACTCCCGAAATACTTCGTTTGTATAACTCCCCTTTGACCACAGTGAAGGCCTTAGATCGCCTAATAACCCGCCTTGCTTCCACTGGATCGTCGGGTATCTCTTGCCTTAGGATATATGACATGTATACCTGCATCCAAGGTATCTGCACCATCATGACCAAGTCTTGTTCCTCTTCTTCTTCTTCTTCCTCTGGTGCTTCTTTGGTAGCCCCCGAGGGTTTCTTGTCCTTCTCCTTATTTTTTGTTTTTGTCGACTTCGTAGATCTCTCTGCTATCTCTTCTCAGAATACGCCTGGTGGAATTGCGAGGCATTGTGACCCGATGTTTGTGAGAACGTCGGCTTCATCATTGCTCAGCCTGCTTATGTGATTTACTTCGCATCCATCAAACAACTTCTCGAGCTCATTGTACACTTCCTTATATGCTACCATACTGTCATTGACTGCATCACATTGGTTCATGACTTGTTGAGCTACCAACTGCGAATCGCCAAAGATTTTTAGTCGAGTTGCACCACAAGCTTTCGCCATCTTCATCCCGTGTATGAGAGCTTCGTATTCTGCCTCATTGTTAGATGCGTTTGGGAACGTCATCCTCAAGACGTACTTCAGCTTGTCACCCTCGGGTGATATTAGTATCACGCCGGCTCCAGCTCCTTCTAATCGCTTGGACCCGTCGAAGTTCATAGTCCAAGTTCTCGATAAATTCGGTGGTCCTGTATTTTGTAACTCCATCCATTCTGCGATGAAGTCTGGTAGAATCTGCGACTTTATTGCCTTTCTTTTTTCATACGTGATGTCCCCAGGGGAAAGCTCTATTCCCCAAAGGGAGACACGACCCGTAGCTTCTTGATTGTTGAGTATATTGGACAAGGGCGCTTCATTGACCACTATTATCGGGTGTGCCAAAAAATAGTGCCGCAATTTTCTTGCGGTTGTAAACACTCCATATGCTAGCTTTTGATATTGAGGATACCTCTGTTTTGAAGGCGATAAGACTTCGCTGACGAAGTATACTGACCTCTGCACTCCATGGAGTTTTCCTTCTTCCTCTCTTTCAACGACAAGTACTGTGCTTACCACCTGAGGTGTGGCTGCAATGTATAACAACAAAGGTTCCTTCTCTTTCGGCGCCACCAAGATTGGTGGTGTCGAGATTTTGCGTTTGAGATCCTCAAAGGCTCTGTCTGCTTCTTCGTTCCACTAGAACTTCTCTCCTTGTTTGATTAAGGCGTAAAACGGTAACGCCTTTCCCCCCAACCTGGCGACGAATCTGCTTAAAGCTGCGACTCGCCCGGTTAGCTGCTGTATTTCTTTCAACTTTGTTGGCTTTCTCATCGTTACGATGGCCTGGATTTTTTCGGGATTTGCTTCAATCCCTCTTGCTGAAAATAAGAACCCGAGAAGTTCTCCTGCAGGGACGCCAAAAGAGCACTTTGTCGGGTTCAGCTTGAGACAGAATTTATCGAGATTGTCGAAAGTTTCCTTCAAGTCCTCGATTAGCGTGTCCCCCTTTTTTGATGTTATGATGACGTCGTCGATGTATACTTGTACGTTTTTCCCGATCTGTGTTGCTAAGCACTTCTGCATCATCCGCTGATATGTTGCTCCCTCGTTTTTCAAGCCAAAGGGCATTGTTCGATAGCAGAACACGCCGTAAGGTGTGATGAACGCTGTTTTGACTTCATCTTCTTCTTTTAATCTGATCTGGTTATAACTAGAGTAAGCATCCAGGAAGGAAAGACGTTCGCATCCTTCCGTGGAGTCGATAATTTGATCGATCCTCGGGAGGGGAAAGTGATCCTTTGGACAATGTTTATTGAGACACGTGAAGTCGACGCACATGCGAAGGACTTTCGTGTTTTTCTTCGGCACCAACACTGGGTTAGCTACCCACGTGGCTTCTGTATGCAATTCCTTGATGAAACCAGCTTCTCTGAGTCTATCAATTTCCGACAGCATAGCCTTGCGGTTTGGTTCCGAAAAACGCCGCAAAGGTTGTTTGATTGGTCTCGCTATTGGATCCAAGTTTAGGTGGTGCTCGGCAAGTTCCTTGGGTACTCCTGGCATGTCAGCTGGACACCATGCAAAGATTTTCCAGTCCTCACGGAGGAACTCGACGAGCGCGCTTTCCTATGCGAGGTCCATATTTGTCGCAATGGACGTCGTCTTCTTTGGATCTGTCGGGTGAATCTGTACTTCCTTGGAATCCTTTGCGGTATTAAAAGTTGACTCCTTATTAGGCCTCCCTACATCTGGCAGCACATCGTAGTCCGTCGTGAGTCTCGACGCTATGTACTCTGCTTGCATCCCGAAGGTTTCTGAGAGCCGATGAAAATCCTTATCACATTTATCGGCTAGCGCGAAGCTTCCCTTAACTGTGATTGGCCCCTTAGGTCCAGGAATCCTCCATAATAAGTATGTGTAATGTGGTACCACCATAAACCTGGCATATGCTGGGCGCCCCAACAAAGCGTGGTACTGCGATGGGAAATCTACGACTTCAAACTCCAACCTCTCTATCCTATAGTTTTCTCGAGTGCCAAACTGAACGTCGAGATTGATCTTCCCCAATGGGTAACTTGGCTTTTCTGGTGTGATGCCGTGGAAACGTGTGTCCATTGGCTTCAGGTTTTCCAAGGATATGTTCATCTTCCTTAGTGTATCTGTGTACATAAGGTTTAAACTGCTGCCTCCATCAATGAACACTCGAGATACATCGAATCCTGCAATTACTGCTGGTAAAATAAGTGCTGACTGCCGTGGTCGAGGAACTTGCTGTGGGTGATCCGCAATTGTGAAGCCAATATCCTGTCCTGACCAATTGAGGTACTCGACTGTTGGTGGAGGCATCTTCTTTGCCATGAACACCTGTCGCGAGATTACTTTCTGCGCTCTATTGGACGGTCTACCTTTCTGAATCATCGAGACCGCTCCATGGGAGTTGGGATCAATGTAAGGTGGTGGCGTTGGTGCTGCCGCAATTCTGAGCTGATGTCGATTTTCGTCCGTAATTGCGGGAGGAGGTGGTAGGTGGATCTCACTCCTAGGTCCCTGAGGGTTTTGACTCGCTGCCTGAGTATTGGCTTGTCCGGCGAATCTCAACATTGCTTAAAAGTTTCGGCAATCTTTCTGCAGATGCCCCGACTGCCTCTTCCCGTTATTGTCGACATAGAAATGCATCTGGCACGGGCCGTTCATCATATCCTCAGGGGACACGAAGGGTCTCTGAAACCTAGGCCCATTGTTTGGCCTGTTGTTTCGGGAATCATCTCTATTGTCGCCTCGCTGCTCGTTGCTCCTTTGATACTCATCTCTATTATTTGCGCTTGCTCGAAACCCAGCCGAAATTTGGCCAGGTGCATCATAACCCGAAAATTGTCGAGAAAATCGTCGTCTATTTTGAAAATTTCGACTGCGCACCTCCTCTGGTGACCTGTGTCATTTATTATGCACAACATCCTCGCCATCTGCCCATCTATTTGCTATTTCCATTAATGATGATACTGTCCTTGGGTTAGTTCTTCCCAAGTCCTCCACACAATCTCCTCGTCGAACTCCTGCAACAAACGCGTCTATCGCTCTCTCGTCAGATATATTTTCTGCCGAGTTTTTGATGATGTTCCACCTTTGGATGTACTTCCTCATTGATTCATCATGCTTCTGTCGGCATGATCTTAATTCCTCAAGTGTCGCAGGTTTTTTGCAGGTTGATCGGAAGTTCTTGACAAACACGTCCTAAAAACTATCCCAGCTGTCGATGGAACCTGGGGGAAGCTTCTTTATCCAAGACCTCGCGGCTCCACTCAGGTGTACTTGGATGCTTTGCATGGCTGTTGCTCTGGTTCCTCCTATCAGTTTCACCGTCTCGAGGTAATCGATTAACCAATCCTCTGGATCTTGAAGGCCGTCAAACTTTTTGAAGTTATCGGGTAACTTGAATCCTGATGGGACTCGAGTTTTCCGGACTCGTCGCGTAAAACACGGGAGTCCACACATATCTTCTTCGGCAAGTTCTGGTGAACGCCGATGTTCTCTTCTCTCTTGTCGTGCTCTATCTACCCTGGCCTGAGTTGCCGTATCTCTAACTCCACTTGCTCTTGGTGGATCTTGCACTGCTGCGGTAGGTCTCGGGCTATTTTGTCTTGCAGGTTCTTTGGGAGGTGTGGCTGCGAATGCTGCTCCCATGGCTCCACATCCTGCCATGGCCATGTTATACAACGCCTCTCTTGGATCTCCGGGAGGTGGCCTAGACGCGAGGATAAAGGCTTGTGTCGCCATATACCCAGAGTCTGGTGTTTTGGGAATAATGTTCCCTCTCGTGTCTATCGACATAAAAGACATGTCGAGGTTTTGAACTAAAGTCTCTCTTTCAGCTTCAGGTATATTTTGCAGCCGAGATCTTGCTCTCCTTCGAGCTTCCCTGTGACTATCTCCCGAAGTTCCTGATTGTCGACTCAAATCCGCTCTTCGCCTGCTTGACGCGGAAGCTGCCTCCCTTCTCCTGTTCAGAGCCGCTGTCTGTTTTTCCAATTCTCTTCCAGCTCGAGCGAGCCTATATTGGTAAGCCTGCAATTCTTCAGTCGTAGCAGTTGTCGCCATTGGTTCTGAACCATCCATAGCTCTTGCGGCTCTATCCCATGCTGATTGTGGGAGTTGAACCCTGATTCGTGGTGTAGGCCCGACATATTTATTGCCCAAACCTCGCCTTAAGTCAGAGGGATCGACATATGGATTTCCCAAATCGTCGAAAGCCTCCGACGTTTCCTCCTGATCACAACTTGCTTCTCCAATGGCGTAAATTTGATGATATTTTGGATTCTGCACCTTGCTGGTTTTGGTGACACCATCATAGAGATTGGTGAAGACCTTTCCAACAGTGATGGACTTGTCGATGAAGTCGAAACTGTTGATGCTACTCGAGTCATCGCTTATATGGGAGTCCGCGGATGACTCGAAGGACATGTCGTTGAATATATTGGCGAGTTTTTCGCTTGCTCTGGTGCTGATGAAGCGTGGCAACGAAATTTCCTCATCGCCTGACTCGACGGACGATGCTGAGCTTGAAAAGTCAGGGTCGACCGCCGATAATCCCGGCGAGATCGGAACTTCGAGATGGTATGCTCCTTCTTTCTCGACGCGGAAGTGGAACCTTCCGAACGTCATCTCCATGGGCTCCTCCAGATATGCATATGCATCCAAACGGGAGGGCGGGTGAGGAACAAAATCAACGAGACCAGTTTCGATCTGTTTACCTCTGTCCATGATGTTGCTTGCTATCGACGAAGTCATCGATCTTGAACGTGCCATCGAGATCAGCTCCTTGTCGCCTCTAAATCCCACAGACGGCGCCAATTGACAAGGTATTAACTTGTCAATGCCTACAAGTAGTAGACTAGGGTTTCGTTGGATGTAGAGGGCAAGTAGATCTCGAAGGTTTCAGCCGAAAAGTACTCGACGATGTAAAAGCTAGGGTTTGAGAAACAATGATTTGATCCTTTCTTTGTCCCTCGACTCCCCCTTATATAGGAGGCGGAGCCGAGGGATTCGTAATACACAAGTTTATAGAGTCCGGGAGGGTTTCTGACCCGTCCCGCAAGATTACAAATTACACTTCCTATTACAACTCTAGCTTTCCTTATCATCATCTTGGGCTTCCGAACTTTATATTCTTCGATACGTGGGCCTTCAGTAAACCCCGGATACGATGTGTATTACGAATCCCTCGGCTCCGCCTCCTATATAAGGGGGAGTCGAGGGACAAAGAAAGGATCGAATCATTGTTTCTCAAACCCTAGCTTTTACATCGTCGAGTACTTTTCGGCTGAAACCTTCGAGATCTACTTGCCCTCTACATCCAACGAAACCCTAGTCTACTACTTGTAGGCATTGACAAGTTAATACCTTGTCACCTGGGGACACCATCAACTATTTCTTTGTTGAATATCATGTGAGTTGCTATGCATGTTCGTCTTGTCTGAAGTAAGGGCGATTTACCATGAGTTGAATGGTTTGACTATGCATATTGTTAGAGAAGAACATTGGGCCGCTAACTAAAGCCATGATTCATGGTGGAAGTTTCAGTTTTGGACAAATATCCTCAACCTCATATGAGAATTTTATTTGTTGCTAAATGCTTATGCATTAAAGAGGAGTCCATTATCTGTTGTCTATGTTGTCCCGGTATGGATGTCTAAGTTGAGAACAATCAAAAGCGAGAAATCCAATGCGAGCTTTCTCCTTAGACCTTTGTACAGGCGGCATAGAGGTACCCCATTGTGACACTTGGTTAAAACATATGTATTGCGATGATAATCCAGGTAATCCGAGCTAATTAGGATAAGGTGCGGGCACTATTGGTATACTATGCATGAGGCTTGCAACTTGTAGGATATAATTTACATGATACATATGCTTTATTACTACCGTTGACAAAATTGTTTCTTGTTTTCAAAATAAAAGCTCTAGCACAAATATAGCAATCCATGCTTCCCTCTGCGAAGGGCCTTTCTTCTACTTTTATTGTTGAGTCAGTTTACCCATTTCCTTCTATCTCAAGAAGCAAACACTTGTGTTAACTGTGCATTGATTCCTACATACTTGCATATTGCACTTATTATATTACTTTATGTTGACAATATCCATGAGATATACCTGTTACAAGTTGAAAGCAACCGCTGAAACTTAATCTTCCTTTGTGTTGCTTCAATGCTTTTACTATGAATCTATTGCTTTATGAGTTAACTCTTATGCAAGACTTATTGATGCTTGTCTTGAAAGTACTATTCATGAAAAGTCTTTGCTATATGATTCAGTTGTTTACTCATTACATTAACCATTGCTTCGAATCGCTGCATTCATTACATGTGCTTACAATAGTATTGATCAAGATTATGATAGCATGTCACTTAAGAAATTATCTTTGTTATCGTTTACCTACTCGGGACGAGTAGGAACTAAGCTTGGGGATGCTTGATACGTCTCAAACGTATCTATAATTTCTTATGTTCCATGCTACTTTTATGATGATACTGACATGTTTTATACACATTATATGTCATTATTATGCATTTTCCGGCACTAACCTACTACGAGATGCCGAAGAGCCAGTTGATGTTTTCTGCTGTTTTTGGTTTCAGAAATCCTAGTAAGGAAATATTCTCGGAATTGGACGAAATCAACGCCCAGGGTCCTATTTTTCCACGAAGCTTCCAGAAGACCGAGGGAGAGACGAGGTGGGGCCACGGGGCGCCGCCACACTAGGGCGGCGCGACCCAGGCCCTGGCCGCGCGGCCCTGTGGTGTGGGGCCCCCGTGAGGCCCCCTGACCTACCCTTCCGCCTACTTAAGCCTTCGTCGATAATAGCCCCAGTACCGAGAGCCACGATACGGAAAACCTTCCAGAGACGCCGCCGCCGCCAATCCCATCTCGGGGGATTCAGGAGATCGCCTCCGGCACCCTGCCGGAGAGGGGAATCATCTCCCGGAGGACTCTACACCGCCATGGTCGCCTCCAGATTGATGTGTGAGTAGTTCACCTCTGGACTATGGGTCCATAGCAGTAGCTACATGGTTGTCTTCTCCACATTGTGCTATCATTGTTAGATCTTGTGAGCTGCCTAACATGATCAAGATCATCTATCTGTAATGCTACATGTGCGTTTGTTGGGATCCGATGAATAATGAATACTATGCTATGTTGATTATCAATCTATCTATGTGTTGTTTATGATCTTGCATGCTCTCTGTTGCTAGTAGAGGCTCTGGCCAAGTCATTGCTTGTAACTCCAAGAGGGAGTAATTATGCTCGATAGTGGGTTCATGTCTCCATTAAATCTGGGGGAGTGACATCAATTCTATATCTAAGGATGTATTTGTTGATTACATTACGCACCATACTTAATGCAATTGTCTGTTGTTTGCAACTTAATACTGGAGGGGGTTCGGATGATAACCTGAAGGTGGACTTTTTAGGCATAGATGCATGCTGGATAGCGGTCTATGTACTTTGTCGTAATGCCCAATTAAATCTCACACTACTCATCATAACATGTATGTGCATTGTTATGCTCTCTTTATTTGTCAATTGCCCAACTGTAATTTGTTCACCCAATATGCTATTTCTTATGGGAGAGACACCTCTAGTGAACTGTGGACCCCAGTCCATTCTTTTACATCGAATACAATCTACTGCAATACTCGTTCTACTGTTTTCTGCAAACATCATCTTCCACACTATACATCTAATCCTTTGTTACAGCAAGCCAGTGAGATTGACAACCTCACTGTTACGTTGGGGCAAAGTAATTTGGTTGTGTTGTGCAGGTTCCACGTTGGCGCCGGAATCCCTGGTGTTGCGCCGCACTACACTCCGCCGCCATCAACCTTCAACGTGCTTCTCGGCTCCTACTGGTTCGATAACCTTGGTTTCTGACTGAGAGAAAACTTGCTTCTATACGCATCACACCTTCCTCTTGGGGTTCCCAACGGACGTGTGTATACACGCTATCAGGACTCCACTAGCATGGCCGGCCAGCCCTAAGGGGGAGGAGTCCCAGGTGGACTCCACCCATGGTGGCCAGCCACCCCCCTCAAGGAAGGGGTGGGACTCCCACCTTGAGTAGGAGTCCCACCTTGGGTAGGTTTCCCACCTTATGCCAAGTTTGTGTGTTGGGGTCTTATTCGGAGACTTGGACTACAACTCTTGGGGGTTCCACCTATATAATGAGGAGCAAGGGGAGGGGGCCGGCCACTCAAGCCTCCAACCTTGGCCGCCCCCTTAATGGCCGGCGCCCAAGCCTCCCTCTCCCCAAACCCTAGCTCCCCTCCTCCACATACTACTCCCGCAGCGCATAGGCGAAGCCCTGCCGGAGTTCTCCACCACCACCACCACCACGCCGTCGTGCTGCCGGGATTCCGAGGAGGATCTACTACTTCCGCTGCCCGCTAGAACGGGGAGGAGGACGTCATCTTCATCAACACCGTACGTGTGACCGAGTACAGAGGTGCTGCCCGATTGTGGCACCGTCAGGATCTTCTACGCGGTTTTGAAAGCGGCAAGTGATCATCTTCTGCAACAACGAGATCTAATATCGTAGGCTTTGGAAATCTTCAAGGGTTAGTCTCGTGATCCCCTCGTTGCTACCGTCTTCTAGATTAGATCTTGGCTTGTGTTTTCGTTCTTGCGGTAGGAATTTTTTTGTTTCCTTCATCTACTCCTCCATCAACTCCTCCATCCACTCCTCCTTACTCCCCTTCGACTACCCTCCTCCCTCCTCCTCTCTGTTGGGGATATGCCCGAGAGGCAATAACAAAGTAGTTATTGTTATATCTTAGTGTTCATGAAAATGTTTACATCACATGCTATAATTGTATTAAGTGGAAAAATTGATACGTGTGTGATATGTAAACAACCAGAGTCCCTAGTAAGCCTCTCGTTTAACTAGCTTGTTGATCATAGTTTTCTGATCATGAACATTGGATGTTATTAATAACAAGATCATATCATTAGGTGAATGATGTGATGGAAACACACCCATAGTAAGCATATCATAAGATCAAGTCATTAAATTTATTTTTCTATAAGCTTTCGATACATAGTAGCCTAATCCTTCGACCATGAGATCGTGTAAATCACTTACACCTGATGAATGCTTTGATTACATCAAACTCCCCTTCGTAAATGTGTGGTTATAAAGATGGGATTAAGTATTCGGAAAGTATGAGTTGAAGCGCATGGATCAAGAGTGGGATTTGTCCATCCTATAGATATACTTTGGGCCCTCTCGGTGGAATGTCATCTAATTATCTTGCAAGCATGTGACTAAGTCACAAGGGATGACATACAGTGGTACGAGTAAAGAGTACTTATCGGTAACGAGGTTGAACTAGGTATAGAGATACTGATGATCGAACCTCGGATAAGTAAAGTATCGCGCGACAAAGGGAATCACTATCGTATGTTAATGGTTCATTCGATCACGAAGTCATCGTTGAATATGTGGGAGCCATTATGGATCTCCAGGTCCCGCTATTGGTTATTGATCGGAGAGAAGTCTCGATCATGTCTGCATAGTTCCCGAACCATAGGGTGACACGCTTAAGGTTCAATGTTGTTTAGTAGATATGGAATATGAGATGGAGACCGAATATTTTTCGGAGTCTCGGATGGGATCTAGTACATCACGAGGAGGTCCGGAATTGTTCTGGAAGAATTCCGCTGTTTTGTTTTTTTTAGAAAAGTTGTTCTGGAAATATTCTCGGAATTGGACGAAACAAAAACAGAAGTTCTTATTTTTCTGTCACGCGGACGGAGTCCAAAGGGGAGACGGAGGAAGGCCGGGAGGACGCCAGACCACCCTTAGGCGCGGGCCCACCCCAGGACGAGCCTAGGCATGGTCTGGGCCCTCCATGCGCTGACTCTAGATGGGTTTTGAGAAACCCTAGTCGTACCCCCCACTATATAAAGAGGGGTGGTTTGGCCGGCCATAGCTGCTTCGTGTGAAACCCTAATTTGCCACCTCTCCTCCCAACCAGTTTCTCCTGCTCCGGCTTAGGCGAAGCCATGCAGGAATTCTCCTCCACCACCACCACGTCGTCGTGATGCTGGGCGATGTCTACGCACGCTTCTATTCATGTAGACAATGTTGGGCCTCCAAGAGCAGAGGTTTGTAGAACAGCAGCAAGTTTCCCTTAAGTGAATCACCCAAGGTTTATCGAACTCAGGGAGGTAGAGGTCAAAGATATCCCTCTCAAGCAACCCTGCAATTAAGATACAAGAAGTCTCTTGTGTCCCCAACACACCTAATACACTTGTCAGATGTATAGGTGCACTAGTTCAGCGAAGAGATAGTGAAATACAAGTAATATGGATGATTATAAGTAGTAATTGCAATCTGAAATAAAAATGGCAGTAAGAGAACATGTAGCATAACTTGTTGGAAACGGTGTTTCAATGCTTAGAAACAAGGCCTAGGGATCATACTTTCACTAGTGGACACTCTCAACAATGATCACATAATTGAACAATTAGATAACTTCTCTTCACTTGTGCTACTTGATACGTCTCAAACGTATCTATAATTTCTTATGTTCCATGCTACTTTTATGATGATACTCACATGTTTTATACACATTATATGTCATTATTATGCATTTTCCGGAACTAACCTATTGACGAGATGCCGAAGTGCCAGTTGCTGTTTTCTGCTGTTTTTGGTTTCAGAAATCCTAGTAAGGAAATATTCTCGGAATTGGACGAAATCAACCGCCCAGAACCTTATTTTTCCTGGAAGCTTCCAGAGCACCGAAGGAGGGCCAGAGGGGAGCCAGGGGGCCCCACCCCACAAGGCGGCGCGGCCAGGGGGGTGGGCGCGCCACCCTATGGTGTGGCCCCACCAGGGCTCCTCTGACGCCGCCCTTCCGCCTACTTAAGGCCTCCATCGTGAAAACCCTACCTGGATTGACGAAACCCGAGAAAACCTTCCAGAGCCGCCGCCATCGCGAAACTCCAATTCGGGGGACAGAAGTCTCTGTTCCGGCACCCTGCCGGGACGGGGAATTGCCCCCGGAGTCATCTCCACCGCCGTCTCCACCGCCATCTTCACCGCCATCGCTGTCTCCATGATGAGGAGGGAGTAATTCACCCCTGGGGCTGAGGGCTCCGCTTTAGCTATGTGGTTCATCTCTCTCTCTTTGTGATCTAGTTGAATATCATCTATGTGCTACTCTAGTGATGTTATTAAAGTAGTCTATTCCTCCTCCATGATGTAATGTTGACAGTGTGTGCATCATGAAGTACTTGGTATATGCTATGATTATGATCTCTTGTAGATTATGAAGTTAACTATTACTATGATGGTATTGATGTGATCTATTCCCCCTATCATAGCCTGTCGGTGACGGTGTGCATGCTATGTTAGTACTCGGTATAATTGTGTCGATCTATCATGCACTCTAAGGTTATTTAAATATGAATATCGAATGTTGTGGAGCTTGTTAACTCCGGCATTGAGGTGCTCTTGTAGCCCTACACAAATAGCGGTGTTCATCATCCAACAAGAGAGTGTAGAGTGGTTTTATTATGTGATCAATACTGAGAGTGTCCACTAGTGAAAGTAGGATCCCTAGGCCTTGTTTCCAAACATCGAATCTCCGTTTATTTACTGTTCTGTTGCATGTTTACTTGCTACCATATTTTATTCAGATTGCTATTACCACTCATATACATCCATACTACTTGTATTTCACTATCTCTTCGCCGAACTAGTGCACCTATACACCTGACAAGTGTATTGGGTGTGTTGGGGACACAAGAGACTTCTTGCATTGTGATCGCATGGTTGCTTGAGAGGGATATCTTTGACCTCTTCCTCCCTGAGTTCGATAAACCTTGGGTGATCCACTTAAGGGAAAACTTGCTGCTGTTCTACAAACCTCTGCTCTTGGAGGCCCAACACTGTCTACAGGAATAGAAGCGCGCGTAGACATCAAGCTATTTTCTGGCGCCGTTGCCGGGGAGGAAAGGTAAAAGGTACTCACACACTCCGGATCTCAGCTACTAAGCTATTTTCCGGCGCCGTTGTAAGTGCTCGAAGCTATTTCCTTTAGATCCTGCAATTGCATCTTTTTGTTTCTTGTTTTACACTAGTTAGGCATAATGGACAACAATGAGATTCTTATTCTATTTCCCGATTTAAGACATGGATGGTTTGATGTGGAAATTAAAAAACCCATGGAACATATTAGTATGAACGCTTTGAACACCATTGTTGCTAATGATATGGAAAATTCTAAGCTTGGGAAAGCTGGTTTTGATGAGCATGATATCTTTAGTCTCCCCAAGCATGCAGGAGAAAATTTACTTTGATGATACTTTGCCTCCTATTTATGATGATTATAATGATAGTAGTCTCTTGGTGCCACCTACTATGGAGGATAAATCTAATTATGATTACAATATGCCTCCTATATTTGATGATAGCTACTTTGTTGAATTTGCTCCCACTACAATTAATAAGAATGACTATGCTTATGTTGGGAGTAGTAATAATTTTATGCATGAGACTCATGATAAGAATGCTTTATGTGATAGTTATATTGTTGAGTTTGTTCATAATGCTACTGCATATTATTATGAGAGAGGAAAATATGGTTGTAGAAATTTTCATGTTACTAAAACACCTCTCTATATGCTGAAATTTTTGAAGCTACACTTGTTTTATCTTCCTATGCTTGTCACTTTGCTCTTTATGAACTTGTTTGTGTACAAGATTCCTTTGCATAGGAAGTGGGTTAGACTTAAATGCGTTTTGAATTTGCCTCTTGATGCTCTCTTTTGCTTCAAATACTATTTCTTGCGAGTGCATCATTAAAACTGCTGAGCCCATCTTAATGGCTATAAAGAAAGAACTTCTTGGGAGATAACCCATGTGTTTATTTTGCTACAGTACTTTTGTTTTATATTTGTGTCTTGGAAGTTGTTACTACTGTAGCAACCTCTCCTTATCTTTATTTTATTGCATTGTTGTGCCAAGTAAAGTCTTTGATAGTAAGGTTCATACTAGATTTGGATTACTGCGCAGAAACAGATTTCTTACTGTCACGAATTTGAGTCGCCCCGTATGTAGGTAACTCAGAAAATTATGCCAATTTACGTGCTTGATCTTCAGATATGTACGCAACTTTCGTTCAATTTGAGCATTTTCATCTGAGCAAGTCTGGTGCACCTAAAAAAATCGTCTTTACGGACTGTTCTGTTTTGACAGATTCTGCCTTTTATTTCGCATTGCCTCTTTTGCTATGTTGGATGGATTTCTTTGTTCCATTAACTTTCAGAAGCTTTGTGAAATGTCCAGAAGTGTTAATAATGATTGTGTCACCTCTGAATATGTGAGTTTTTGATTATGCACTAACCCTCTAATGAGTTTGTTTCGAGTTTGGTGTGGAGGAAGTTTTCAAGGATCAAGAGAGGAGGATGATACAATATGATCAAGAAGAGTGAAAAGTCTAAGCTTGGGGATGCCCCCGTGGTTCATCCCTGCATATTTCAAGAAGACTCAAGCATCTAAGCTTGGGGATGCCCAAGGCATCCCCTTCTTCATCGATAACTTATCAGGTCACTTCTCTTGAAACTATATTTTTATTCGGTCACATCTTATGTACTTTACTTGGAGCGTCTGTTTTTTTTTTGTTTGAATAAATTCATGCTTGTGTGGGAGAGAGACACGCTCCGCTGGTTCATATGAACACAAGTGTTCTTAGCTTTTAATGTTCATGGCGAAGATTGAAACTGCTTCGTTCATTGTTATATGGTTGGAAACAGAAAATGCTACATGTGGTAATTGGTATAATGTCTTGAATAATTTGATACGTGGCAATTGTTGTGCTCATGTTTAAGCTCTTGCATCATATACTTTGCACCTATTAGTGAAGAAATACATAGAGCTTGTTGACATTTGGTTTGCATGATTGGTCTCTCTAGAGTCTAGATATTTTCTGGTGAGGGTTTGAACAACAAGGAAGACAGTGTAGAGTCTTATAATGCTTGCAATATGTTCTTATGTAAGTTTTGCTGTACCGGTTCATACTTGAGTTTGCTTCAAACAACCTTGCTAGCCTAGCCTTGTATTGAGAGGAATTCTTCTCGTGCATCCAAATCCTTGAGCCAAAAACTATGCCATTTGTGTCCACCATACCTACCTACTACATGGTATTTCTCTACCATTCCAAGTAAATACTTCATGTGCTACCTTTAAACAATTCAAAAGCCATTATCTCTTATTTATGTCAATGTTTTATAGCTCATGAGGAAGTATGTGGTGTTTTATCTTTCGATCTTGTCATTTACTTTTGACAGACTTTCACAATGGACTAGTGGCTTCATCCGCTTATCCAATAATTTTGCAAAAAGAGCTGGCGCAGGGTTCCCAGCCCCCAATTAATTACAACTTGCATTAATAATTCTCTTCACATGTTTTGCTCTGATTCATCAGTAAGCAACTTAATTTTGCAAATAGACACTCCTTCATGGTATGTGAATGTTGGAAGGCACCCGAGGATTCGGTTAGCCATGGCTTGTGTAAGCAAAAGGTTGGGAGGAGTGTCACCCATAAATAAAAACTAAAGTACATGTGTAAAAAAAGAGAAGAGGGATGATCTACCTTGCTGGTAGAGATAACGTCCTTCATGGGAGCCGCTCTTTGAAAGTCTGCCTGGCAAGGGGGTTAGAGTACCCACTACCATTCGTTGACAACAACAAACACCTCTCAAAATTTTACTTTTATGCTCTCTATATGATTTTAAAACTTGAAAAAGCTCTAGCACATGATTTATCCCTGCTTCCCTTTGCGAAGGGCCATTCTTTTACTTATTGTTGAGTCATTTTACCTACTTCCTCCTATCTTAGAAGCAAACACTTGTGTTAACTGTGCATTGATTCTTACATGTTTACCTATTGCATTCATTATACTACTTTGCATTGACAACTATCCATGAGATATACATGTTACAAGTTGAAAGAAACTGCTGAAACTTAATCTTCCTTTGTGTTGCTTCAATGCCTTTACTTTGAATTTATTGCTTTATGAGTTAACTCTTATGCAAGACTTATTGATGCTTGTCTTGAAAGTACTATCCATGAAAAGTCTTTGCTATATGATTCAGTTGTTTACTCATTACATTTACCATTGCTTCGAATCGCTGCATTCATTACATGTGCTTACAATAGTATTGATCAAGATTATGATAGCATGTCACTTAAGAAATTATCTTTGTTATCATTTACCTACTCGGGACGAGTAGGAACTAAGCTTGGGGATGCTTGATACGTCTCAAACGTATCTATAATTTCTTATGTTCCATGCTACTTTTATGATGATACTCACATGTTTTATACACATTATATGTCATTATTATGCATTTTCCGGAACTAACCTATTGACGAGATGCCGAAGTGCCAGTTGCTGTTTTCTGCTGTTTTTGGTTTCAGAAATCCTAGTAAGGAAATATTCTCGGAATTGGATGAAATCAACGCCCAGAACCTTATTTTTCCCGGAAGCTTCCAGAGCACCGAAGGAGGGCCAGAGGGGAGCCAGGGGGGCCCCACCCCACAAGGCGGTGCGGCCAGGGGGTGGGCGCGCGACCCTATGGTGTGGCCCCACCAGGGCCCCTCTGACGCCGCCCTTCCGCCTACTTAAGGCCTCCGTCGTGAAAACCCTACCTGGATTGACGAAACCCGAGAAAACCTTCCAGAGCCGCCGCCATCGCGAAACTCCAATTCGGGGGACAGAAGTCTCTGTTCCGGCACCCTGCCGGGACGGGGAATTGCTCCCGGAGTCATCTCCACCGCCGTCTCCACCGCCATCTTCACCGCCATCGCTGTCTCCATGATGAGGAGGGAGTAATTCACCCCTGGGGCTGAGGGCTCCGCTGTAGCTATGTGGTTCATCTCTCTCTCTTTGTGATCTAGTTGAATATCATCTATGTGCTACTCTAGTGATGTTATTAAAGTAGTCTATTCCTCCTCCATGATGTAATGTTGACAGTGTGTGCATCATGAAGTACTTGGTATATGCTATGATTATGATCTCTTGTAGATTATGAAGTTAACTATTACTATGATGGTATTGATGTGATCTATTCCCCCTATCATAGCCTGTCGGTGACGGTGTGCATGCTATGTTAGTACTCGGTATAATTGTGTCGATCTATCATGCACTCTAAGGTTATTTAAATATGAATATCGAATGTTGTGGAGCTTGTTAACTCCGGCATTGAGGTGCTCTTGTAGCCCTACACAAATAGCGGTGTTCATCATCCAACAAGAGAGTGTAGAGTGGTTTTATTATGTGATCAATACTGAGAGTGTCCACTAGTGAAAGTAGGATCCCTAGGCCTTGATTCCAAACATCGAATCTCCGTTTATTTACTGTTCTGTTGCATGTTTACTTGCTGCCATATTTTATTCAGATTGCTATTACCACTCATATACATCCATACTACTTGTATTTCACTATCTCTTCGCCGAACTAGTGCACCTATACACCTGACAAGTGTATTTGGTGTGTTGGGGACACAAGAGACTTCTTGCATTGTGATCGCAGGGTTGCTTGAGAGGGATATCTTTGACCTCTTCCTCCCTGAGTTCGATAAACCTTGGGTGATCCACTTAAGGGAAAACTTGCTGCTGTTCTACAAACCTCTGCTCTTGGAGGCCCAACACTGTCTACATGAATAGAAGCGCGCGTAGACATCACTACTCTGAATTACTCTCCTATTGGAATCACTAATCATCACGTAGTGGCTACAAAAGCTCCACTCAAAGTTCATCAAGTACTTGACAAACACCACTCATAGGGATATCCTCATCAAATCATAATCCAAGATAATACCGTTGCAATTTAGACCGAGTACTAACATAGCATACACACTGTCAACAATAGCTATGAAAGGGGGAATAGATCACATCAATACTATCATAGTAATAGTTAACTTCATAATCCACAAGAGATTACAATCATAGCCTACGCCAAGTACTACATGATGCACACACTGTCCTCTTTACATCATGGAGGAGGAATAGACTACTTTAATAACATCACTAGAGTAGCACATATATTAATAGTGATACAAAGCTCATGATCACATAAAGATCACACCATGGGAGAGAGAGATGAACCACATAGCTACCGGTAGAGCCCTCAGCCTCGGGGGAGAACTACTCCCTCCTCATCATGGGAGACAACAACGGCGATGAAGATGGCGGTGGTGTCGATGGAGATGACTCCGGGGGCAATTCCCCGTCCCGGCGGCGTGCCGGAACAGAGATTCTGTCCCACGAAACTTGTCTTCGCGATGGCGGCAGCTACGGAACTCTTCATGGAATATGACTTATTGTTTTAGGGTTTTCGCGACGGAAGGAATATATAGGCGAAAGGGCGGCGCGAGGGGGTGCCTGAGGGGCCCACCCCATAAGGCGGCGCGCCCCCCCTCTTGGCCGCGTTGGCCTATGGTGTGGAGGCCGTGGGCCTCCCCCTGGCTTGCCCTTTTTGCTCCGTGTGTCCCTCGGAAAAATAGGAGGTTTTGCTTTTGTTTTGTCCAATTCCGAGAATATTTCCTGTGTAGGATTTCTGAAACCAAAATAGCAGAAAACAGGAACTGGCGCTTTGGCATCTTGTTAATAGGTTAGTTCCGGAAAATGCATAAAAATGATATAAAGTATGAATAAAACATGTAGGTATTGTCATAAAACTAGCATGGAACATAAGAAATTATAGATACGTTTGAGACGTATCAAGCATCCCCAAGCTTAGTTCCTACTCGCCCTCGAGTAGGTAAACAATAAAAAGGATAATTTCTGAAGTGACATGCTACCATCATAATCTTGATCAATACTATTGTAAAGCATATGAGATGAATGAAGTGACTCAAAGCAATGGTCTATAGTTTACTAACAAATAGATAATGACTAAACAACTGAATCATATAGCAAAGACTTTTCATGAATAGTACTTTCAAGACAAGCATCAAAAAGTCTTGCATAAGAGTTAACTCATAAAGCAATAGATTCTTAATAGAAGGTTTTGAAGCAACACAAAGGAAGATTTAAGTTTCAGCAATTGCTTTCAACTTTCAACATGTATATCTCATGGATAATTGTCAACACAAAGTAATATGATGAGTGCAATAAGCAAGCATGTAAGAATCAATGCACACAGTTGACACAAGTGTTTGCTTCTAAGATAGAAGGAAGTAGGTAAACTGACTCAACATAAAGTAAAAGAAAGGCCCTTCGCAGAGGGAAGCAGGGATTAAATCATGTGCTAGAGATTTTCAAGTTTTGAAATCATATAGAGAGCATAAAAATAAAGTTTTGAGAGGTGTTTGTTGTTGTCAACGAATGGTAGTGGGCACTCTAACCCCCTTGTCAAACATACTTTCAAAGAGCGGCTCCCATGAAGGACGTTATCTCTACCAGCAGGGTAGATCATCCCTCTTCTCTTTTGTTTACACATGTACTTTAGTTTTATTTATGGATGACACTCCTCCCAACCTTTTTCTTTCACAAGCCATGGCTAACCGAATCCTCGGGTGCCTTCTAACATTTCACATACCATGGAGGAGTGTCTATTTGCAAAATTAAGTTGCTTACTGATGAATCAGGGCAAAACATGTAAAGAGAATTATTAATGAAAGTTAATTAATTGGGGCTGGGAACCCCGTTGCCAGCTCTTTTTGCAAACTTATTGGATAAGCGTATGTGCCACTAGTCCATTGGTGAAAGTCTGCCAAACAAGATTGAAAGATAAAACACCACATACTTCCTCATGAGCTATAAAACATTGACACAAATAAGAGATAATAACTTTTGAATTATTTAAAGGTAGCACATGAAGTATTTACTTGGAATGGCAGAAAATACCACATAGTAGGTAGTTACGGTGGACACAAATGGCATAGGTTTTGGCTCAAGGTTTTGGATGCACGATAAGCATTCCCTCTCAGTACAAGGCTTTGGCTAGCAAGGTTGTTTGAAGCAAACACAAGTATGAACCGGTACAACAAAACATACATAAGAACATATTGCAAGCATTATAAGACTCTACACTGTCTTCCTTGTTGCTCAAACACTTTTACTAGAAAATATCTAGACCTTAGAGAGACCAATCATGCAAACCAAATTTCAACAAGCTCTACGGTAGTTCTCCACTAATAGGTTTAAACTACATGATGCAAGAGCTTAAACATGATCTACTTTAGAGCTCAAAACAATTGCCAAGTATCAAATTATTCAAGACAACATACCAATTACCACATGAAGCATTTTCTGTTTCCAACCAAATAGCAATAAATGAAGCAGCTTTCAACTTTCGCCATGAACATTAAAAGTAAAACTAAGAACACCAGTGTTCAATATGAAAAAGCGGAGCGTGTCTTTCTCCCACACAAGGAATGCTAGGATCCGAATTTATTCAAACACAAACAAAAATAAAAGCACACAGACGCTCCAAGTAAAGCACATAAGATGTGACCGAATAAAAATATAGTTTCACTAGAGGTGACCTGATAAGTTGTTGATGAAGAAGGGGATGCCTTGAGCATCCCCAAGCTTAGATGCTTGAGTATTCTTGAAATATGCAGGGATGAACCACGTGGGCATCCCCAAGCTTAGACTTTTCACTCTTCTTGATCATATTATATCATCCTCCTCTCTTGATCCTTGAAAACTTTCTTCACACCAAACTCAAAGCAATCTCATTAGAGGGTTAGTGCATAATCAAAAATTTACATTTTCAGCGAGGACACAATCATTCCCAACACTTCTGGACATTACCCAAGGCTACTGAATTTTAATGGAGCAAAGAAATCCACTCAAACACAGTAAAAGAGGTAATGCGAAATAAAAGGCAGAATCTGTCAAAACAGAACAGTCCTTAAAGACGAATTTTTTAGAGGCACTTAACATGCTCAGATGAAGAAGCTCAAATTGAATGAAAGTTGCGTACATATCTGAGGATTACTCATGAATTTTTACAGAATTTTTAGACTCTCCTACAGAGAGAACAGCTCAAATTCGTGACAGCTAAAAATCTGTTTCTGCGCAGAAATCCATTTCTAGTATCAACCTTCTATCAAAGACTTTACTTGGCACAACAATGCAATAAACATGATAAGGAGAGGTTTCTACAGTAGTAACAACTTCCAAGACACAACAAAACAATAGCAAAATAAAAATGGGTTATCTCCCAAGAAGTGCTTTCTTTATAGCCATTAAGATGGGCTCAGTAATTTTAATGATGCTCTCACAAGAAATAAGAGTTGAAGCAAAAGAGAGCATCAACAGCAAATAAGAAACACTTTTAAGTCTAACCCACTTCCTATGAAAAGGAATCTTGTAAGGGAACAAGTACTGAAAGCACAAAGCAACAAGTATAGAAAAGCAACACAAGCGCAACTTCAAGATTCTCAACATAAAGAGGGGAAACTTAATATTATTAAGATGCATATAACCATGTTTCCCTCTCTCATAATAACTTCCAGTAGCATCATTGATGAAATCCACAATATAACCATCACTTAAAATATTCTTATCATGATTCATATGCATAAAAGTATCATTCTCCACATAAGCATAGTCATTACTATTAATTGTAGTGGGAGCAAATTCAATAAAATAGCTATCATTATTGTTCTCATCACCATAATCATCATATATAGGAGGCATATTGTAATCATAATTAACTTTATCCTCAAGAGTAGATGGACTGAAAATATCACAATCACCATAACGAACTTGAATATGATAGACAAGCTATATATTAGAGAGATGGTTTTGGGTAATACCTCCATAACTATGACAAGTTTCATGAGGATGACTGTAATTATAAACTATGTCATAGTATTCTTTATAATAACTGTCAAAGACTGGAGGCATAGTTTCATCATAAGAAATAGAATAGTTATCTTCCACAGTGTGTTCATCTGTAAACATACCATCATTGTTACTAGAAGGAGATGTATCAAACATATAATCATCAGTAGCAAAAGGGTTTTCAAACACCTCATCCCCAAGCTTAGAGCTTTGGGATTTCTATTTTCGTGCCCCTGGTTCGTTAGTTGTACTCAGTTTTCCGCAGCCTCTTAACTTTTCCTCAGTTTTCCCCTCCCTCTAGTTTGAAACCCCTCGCAGAGGCTCGGACGGGAGGGTTGCCGTCTGGTCAGAGGCCTTCCGTTACCGGTGACGGCTAGGGAGCCGCGGTGGTTTTGACTTGACCGTTGCTTTCGAAATGTGTTGACTATTGACTGGAAGAGCTGACCCAAAGCTTTCCCCTCCGCCCGAGACTGGAGGAGCTCACACACCGCCCCTCCGCCGCCATGCCATCCTGCCCACCTACCTTATGGCGTCGTCCGCCGCCGAGCCGGCCCCGCCCCCACCACCACCCCCGGGCTCCGCCTCCACCAGATCTGGATCTACCCCTGTCCTCTTTGTAATTCCATCTGGTGCGCAGACGATTCCTGCCAACCGTGGAGAAGATTGGGAATCGGAGGGATCTAACGCATGGATTCCATCTGGGTAAGCATCGTCTGCCTATGTGAATTAACAGTAGGCAGTTTTTGAGCGCCAATCGTTGTTGCTCAACTAACTGCGTTGCTTTTCGAATAGGATGGATCCAGCGCTGGCTTTTCGGCTGGTGGTTAGGCTGGATTCTAGCTTTACGCGTGATTCTAAACGCTGTAAGACTGGGTTTGACTTCCCTGCGGTGGTTGCAACCACCATCTCGTTAAGGGATTTCAAAGCTAACATCTTTGATAAGTACACCTGGAGCTCTTTCGATGCAGTTCATTTCGAATATTTCAACAGCCCGGAGGGAAGATTTGTTCCACTAATTTCCGAAGACGATTTGGGAATTCTTTTTGCTTTGAATGCTTCTTGCCGGTTCGGTAAAATTCGTATCCATGTGGACAGGGGCCATGAATCATCTGGTGCTGGGGCATCATCAGGTGGTCGGGCATCATGTCTCTCTACTGCTGCTGCCTCTGCTAATAGTGTGCGCCGTGGCGCTCCTTGTAGGTCCACAGCAGCACCATCTGTCCCCAGTGCTAGTGGTAGCCAGATCGTTCGTACGGTCGATGTGGAGGACGATGCAGACATTGAGGATCAGTCTCCTCAAGATGATGATGATGAGTTGATGTTTCCTGAATTGGTAGATCGATGCAGTAAGCAGGCAATGGAGGATCAATACATGGAAGATATTGCTTTTGGTGCCAGATTTGATGACACTGATGATGAAGAGAAGAATGAGAATGATGACAGCCTCGTTTTAGCCGATTACGAAGGTGAAGACTTGCCAACAATTGAGTGGAACAGGGAGAATCCCCAGCTTGTAGAAGGCACCGTGTTTCAAACGATGATGGACTGCCGTAATGCAATTACTACATATCACATTCTCACTAAGAATAATTTTGAGGTTCTTAAAAGTGAGCCAGGTAGGTTCACAATTAAATGCCCATACCCAAGGTGTAAGTTTAGGCTGCATGCATCCACAATGCGCAGGCTTGTCTTGGTTCAGGTACTACGCTAACCAGTTGTGTATTTAGATCACGGTGTAAATTTTGTTATCTATTACTGACATCCCTTATCATTATGTTTCAGATAAAGAAGAATAAGGTGATCCATAGGTGTCCACCTCTAGGGGAGAGCCAGAGCTGAAAACAAAGCTAGCGAAGACTAGGTGGTTGGCAGATGTAATCCTAGATTGGCTGAGAGAAAATCCTTCACTTGGTCCAACAGCACTCATAAAAAAGATGGTTGAGAAGTATAAAATGAAAGTACCTTACATGAGGATGTTCTATGCAAAGGAAATGGCTCTTGACAAGATCAATGGTCCATGGAATGAAAGCTTTCAGTTGCTTTACACTTTCAAAGCTAAAGTGGAGATGGCTAGTCCAGGCAGTGTTGTAGCGATAGACAAGCATACAGTTCCCTACAAATTGAAAAGCGGGAAGGTAATGCATAAGGAATGTTTTAGAAGGGCTTTTGTTTGTTTCAAAGCTTGCTGGAAAGGCTTTTTGGACGGTTGCAGGCCTTATTTGGCCGTGGATGCATCAGCTCTTCATGGCAGGTTTAAAGGACAGCTAGTTGCTGCTACTGCAGTTGATGGACATAATTGGGTGTTCCCTGTTGCTTATGGGGTTTTGGAGGTTGAGTCACAGGAAAGTTGGACTTGGTTTCTGCAGAATTTGCGCGACCTTATAGGTCATCCACCAGGACTTGTTATCCACACATACGCTTGCAAAGGTTTGGAGACTGCGGTAGAAGCAGTATTCCCTGGAGTGGAGCATAGGGAATGTATGCGACACTTGGTACAGAATTTTACAAAGAAATTCAAGGGTAAAGTTTTTACTGACAACCTATGGCCAGCTTCATACACATGCAGCTCTAGGAAGCATCGGTTTCATTTGGATGTGTTGTATAAACAAAAACCTGGGGTGAAGGAGTACTTGGATGAACATCATGGTAGGGTGTGGTCAAGAAGCCAATTCAATGAAATTTGCAAGGTAGACTATGTAACAAGTAACCTTGCGAGGAGTTTCAGTTCAAAGGTCAAGTCATTGAAAGGGCTTATGCTGTGGCAAATATTTGATAAGATTAGGCAGATGATCATGATAAAGATCGATCTGCGTCAAAGAATTGCATCCACAAATTATGTTGGCCATCTCATGCTCCCATCTTTGATTAAGTCTTTGCATGCCAGGGCAAAACAATTGAGGATGCAATGCGTCAGAAAAGGAATGGAGGCTGAGGTAACCTACACTGACAAACAAAACAAGCAGTGGAGGTATCCAGTGAGTTTGGTTGATAGGACATGCTATTGTAGGGGATGGCAGATCCGTGGGATACCCTGCATACACGCATTGTTTTTCATGACTGTTATAGGGGGTGAAGATGGTGAAGTTGATCAGTATGTGTCAGAGTATTTCTCTGTTGCCAAATTTAGGGCTGCATATGCTATGAATGTTCCTACCTTGTTGGGAAAAGACCAATGGATGAAAGTCGATCCAGGCTTCAAACTGTACTCTCTAGTATTGACTAGACCGGCAGGTAGGCCGAGGAAGAATAGGATCAGAGCTAGTGCAGAGGGTGGTGCACCGATCCGAAAACGTAAGTGCAAACGTTGTGGAATCCCTGGACACATTGCTAGGCTTTGTAAAAATGCAGTTGACCCAGCTTTTGGAATGGAAGATCAAAGTGGAGCAGCAAATGCTGAGGAGAATGAAGCAGCAATTCAACTTGAGATTGAAGCAGCAGTTCAACATGAGGAGATTGAAGCAGCAAATGCAGAGGAGATTGAAGCAGCAGTTCAACATGAGGAGATTGAATCAGCAAATGCAGAGGAGATTGAAGCAGCAATTGAACATGAGGAGATTGAACCGATGGATCGAGAGCGGAGGGAACAGATGGATGTAGAGCTGCTTGAACCGATGGATCGAGAGCAGAGGGAACAGATGGATGTAGAATTGCTTCAACCGATGAGTCTAGAGGAGAGGGAACAGTATAGTCGAGAATGCCTCGAAAGTAGTAAGGCCATGATAGAAGCTAACTTCGAAGAGTACATGAGAGAAGAAAAATCACAAGCTTTGCAGAAGAAGAAGAACAAGAAAGAGGGCAAAAGGAAGGTAGACACCGGTAATATCCCTGGTAGGGTTACCCGGAGTAAGGTGGTGGCCAAGTGAGTCACACCAGGAGCAAGAGAAAGATTTTATTCTGAACAACTAATTTGAATTTGTATGAACAATTTGTATTGGGGTTCCCTTTGTATTGGCGATCCCTTTGTGTTGAACAATTTGTATTGGGGTTCCCTTTGTATTGAGGATGCCTTTGTGTTGAACAATTTGAATTTGTATGAACAATTTAAATTTGTATGAACAATTTGTATTGGGGATGCCTTTGTGTTCAACAATTTGAATTTGTATGAACAATTTGTATGCCACATTTAAGCCACATTTATCATTTTCTCTAGGGTTTAGGGTTTTAGGGTTCAATTCAAAATAATTCAAAACATGGTGGAACCTTCCCATGGAGCCTTGTTATGTTACATACAACCTAGAGAAATAATAATGGAAAAGGAAATATAGAGATATGAAGTTTTTATGCCAAAAGCTTCAAAACCACTTCCTAGTCCATGAGCTACTAGATATGAAGATGCAGGGCTTTCTGCTCAATACACCTCCCAAATACCCAGTATGCTTACAAACTTTGTCCAAATGAGTCCAAATTCGTCACACTTGTGTATCTTTGAGTTGCAAACATTATCTAGTCGGCCAAAATGTAATATATCTATTATATACTAAAAGCAAAATAAGAGATTTTAATGGAGACACCAGGTTAATCCACATCATCGAAATTAATTTTGATTGTTAGATCTAAAATATATGGTTGAGATTTTATGAAAGATTAGTAGTTACGTAACATGTTGACACGATATATGTATGTTCAAAAGATCACATCTCATTGAACGTCACATGGAAAATGGAAAGTAAGGAGACCCGTATTTAAGTAGGACTCTAACAGCCTCTTCTAAATTAAATTAAAATCTGAAACAAAATACACGTTAAAAATGGAAAAGATCCACATTGGGTGCAGCGGGACCACCTCGCACGTCCCAATCGCACCATCCAATGTCCCATGTGCCTTGCGGCTAACAACTCTAGAGAAAATATATACATGCATGCACGTTTATTTCCAAAATGCAGCTGGCGTAAAAAAAAAGGCTAGATGCAGCTTAAGTGTAATCTTTGGTGTTTGGTGATGCTAGCTAAATGCATCCTATGTACGCATGTGCACATTCAGGTTAGCAGCTGCTAGCTCGCTTGACTCGGGAGCTCGCCGGAGCCTCAATAAGTTCGTCAAGCTGTTGATCCGCATATTGAAGACCATTCCGATTAAGTTGGTGCATATAATACTTCGAGATGGAGCTTCCGAGCCTATATCCCGACATCGTCTGATTTCTCCGATGACTCCGACTATGACGATCCCGAAGAAGACAATGGAACTGTCGTGTGGCCCGTGGTCACCGAATGTATTATCGATGGGCCTTGGGCAAATTAATATCTATGCTTTGCAAATGATTAGTACAATAATCAACATATAAAATCTATCATATACTAAAACGAATATAAGAGTGTTTTTGCGTGGCACGAAGTTAATCCACATATGCTCAAAAAATATAAACC